>NW_011488037.1:8578-20528 GCF_000754665.1 Bison bison bison
CTTTCTTGTTCTCATCTCATCATGAAATACAACCAGAGCAGATGCAGGAATACCAACATTGTCCAATAAGTCACTAAGTATATATAAAAGTTTAAATGAAAAATTATGCGCAAGTAAAGGAAAGAAGGCTATTTCTCCTGATCTAGTACCCTGGGTCTCACTGCCCTACAATCTCAGAGGAGACAGAAACAGAGGAACAGAGATGCCCAGTAGAATCAACTGCCTGAATTAATGACTGAAACTCATTAGATTCTGTGATATAAGCTTCCAATAAGAGACAATACCATCACTGAATCTCCTTCCTCCAGCTCAGAAACTCTGAGCAGAACAAGTGTTGAAGAGTTTTAAGTAAAAGAGTTCAATAATAAAACCTATACTTGGCAAAGTAAATATTATTTATCTACTAAAAGGAAAATAATTGCAGTTGGAAACTCCTCCACCAACTTGCACAAACACACTTTTGCTCTCAGCATCTGAGCACTGCTGACGCTTTAGACACCTGGGGAAACGGGTCAGGAGAAGAAGAGGTCACCACTGAGAACTAGGGTCCTTCACACAAAAACTCTAGGGGAGAGGTTGGGGTTTCAGGGAGACAATTTATTTTCTCAACAAATCAATCAGCCCTCCACAGAAAGGAGATTTTCGAGTCCTCAGGATGTGCTGAGCCTGTCCACAGGGAGGGAGTCTAGCAGGTGAGCAAGGGGACTCAGTCACTCCAGAGGACAGGGTGTGGCTCCATCTGATCTCTCCCCGTGAGTGAGGTGCTGCTGGGAAAATACAATTATCCTGGATGTACAGTCTCCTCACCCGTGTTCCCTGAGAAGAACCAGGATTATGGTTGGGGGTATTGGCCCAGTCTGTGGAGGATGACAGGTCTCCAGTAAGAAAATGGTGGACAAAAAGGGTGATGTCTGTAATGGTCCTGCCCTCATGGTTCCCTGAAGGGAGAGATTTGCAGGAATGTGTTCTAGAAGGAAGAGAAATGTGGGAGGAGTTCAAGGACTGATAATAATCAGCCTCTTCTATGAATCAAACACTAAAGAAAACTCATCATTTGTTTCCAAGAGCTTAACTCCTAGAGTGATCTGGTAAACCCCTTATAAATACGGAAACCATAGAGCGGACACAGCCTGGCTTACAATGGAACCAAAGAGGGAAAAATGGAGCCTAAGAGCAAGCCAAAAATGTGTTCATGGATGAGAGGAGAGAAACACTTATGCATGAGAGATAAAGGGCAATAAACATGTGTAATTACAAATGTCCATCAATTCTGACTTAAGAGAAAGACCTTTCTAATTTGATTGAAAAATATCCATTCGCGTGGGCACTGAAGTCACTAGGAAAAGGCAAAATTAATAGTCTAGAAGGAAGAAAATTTCATTGACTGCATTGAGAATACATAACAGAAAACAAAAAAGGAAGTAAAAGTGTATAGAAATGATTAGAAAATGAAAACTACCATGTTCCCTATTTAATGGCCTTGCTTAGAAACAATGCCATCAGAGAACCTACCTCAAGGTTCCACCAGACACCATCTCCATCAAGCCAACAGCAGCCTCATCTTCCCCATGGCCTTCAGGCTCTCTCTACTGATGGCCCTGGTGCTGGTCAGCTACGGCCCGGGAGGATCCCTGGGCTGTGACTTGTCTAAGAACCACGTGCTGGTTGGCAGGCAGAACCTCAGGCTCCTGGGCCAAATGAGGAGACTCTCCCCTCGCTTCTGTCTGCAGGACAGAAAACACTTCGCTTTCCCCCAGGAGATGGTGGAGGGCAGCCAGCTCCAGGAGCCCCAGGCCATCTCTGTGCTCCACGAGATGCTCCAGCAGACCTTCAACCTCTTCCACACAGAGCGCTCCTCTGCTGCCTGGGACACCACCCTCCTGGAGCAGCTCCGCACTGGACTCCATCAGCAGCTGGATGACCTGGATGCCTGCCTGGGGCAGGTGATGGGAGAGGAAGACTCTGCCCTGGGAAGGATGGGCCCCACACTGGCCGTGAAGAGGTACTTCCAGGGCATCCATGTCTACCTGAAAGAGAACCAATACAGCGATTGTGCCTGGGAAATCGTCAGAGTGGAAATCATGAGATCCTTCTCTTCATCAACCAACTTGCAAGAAAGGTTAAGAATGATGGATGGAGACCTGAGCTCACCTTGACATGACTCTCAATGACTAATATTCCACATCACCCTTGCACACTCTGGTGTTGTCATTTCAGAAGACTCTTGTTTCTTCTTTAGCCACCAGATTTGTGGAATTAACTCAGCCAATACATGTCCGTAGTAATAAGCAAGTACATATAAATGTAATCAAGTGCAGGGGTATCAATCCATAAGCAATGACTGCCCTGATGTTATTTATTTATTCTTTATTTAGTTAATGTAATATTTTATCTCATCATATTTATATTTTCATATAAAAGATGTGTATGTTTACATTGTAGTAACATTTAGAAAATATATTTCCCTATTTCATTAAAATTGTTATGTGGTTTATTTATTAAATAGTTATCAAGATAAATTTCTTGAGTTTTTCTTTTGAAAACCTAAATCCTTATTTTGTCTACATATACCTATCACAAAATAGTATTAGTTCGTTTTATACTGTGGAACAGTTCTATCATTTTCTAGGAAATGTTTGTCAAAAGGTGGAATTCTGAGAGATTTCTGTGGGTGCCATTGTTAGGACTCTGAGTTTTTCCTTCAGGGAGCCTCGGTTGAGGAACTAAGATCCTCTAAGCTGTGGAGGGTGACAAAAAGAAAAAAGTTAGAAAGGAAATTATGAAATTGCAGAAAATGCTTAGTCTTGATGTCATAGGAATAACTAACGTACATGTGGCTGAGATTTGAACAGGGGGTTAATTGCTGGAAACAGGTATGTTGTCTGTCTTCAAATAGTATCATTTTCTAACAAAGATTTTAAAAATCAATACATCAATCTGCTGCACAGAAAATATTGTTATTGAGGTATATCCAATTTCCCGCAGTAACAAGTGGGATCATTTATAAAAACTGATCAACAAAGATCCCACCAATTTATACATTTCATTCAGCATATTTCAACTTTTATTATTTTAAGAATTTCCTATAATCTGTACTTTTCAAGATCAAAGTCTTTCTTTTCATTTTAAACTCCCCTCCCCCACACACATCCTCCATCAGGACCTTCTAACTGAGAGTCCCTTAAATGGGGAGGAATTGACTCCCCAGAGCAGGAGCATGTCTCCATTTCCTATTCACACCCAGCATCCTTCAAAATGGTAGGATACTACTGGTCCTCAGAGTTATCTATAAAAGTGTAAGTGTAATGAATGTTAATAATAATACTGATAAGCTTAAAAGAATTTTACCAGTTAAACTGTTTGAAAATGACAATCTTGCTACATTTTTTGTCTTTATTTTTTGCGGGTTACTCTTGTCTTCTCAGGTGACCAGTATATTTGTTATCTGGGCATCTTTTTAGTTTTCCCTCAAGTTCCTGCATCATTTCGTCCAGTCGATTTTTCTGTCCTATGCTACTGTTTTCTCAGCTTTAAAATAGGGAAATGGGAGTGGATATATGTGTACTTATAGCTGGTTTACTTGTTGTACAGCAGAAACCAGCACAACATTGTGAAGCAATTATTCTCCAATTAAAATCAAAATAGGGATAATGAGAATATTGTACTCCTTTCAATATACCATCTCATGTTCTGTACTCTATATGATGTTAATATAACAACTTCCAAAATTATCTTAAATGAGTAGATTATATAAAGCATCAGGGACACAGTAAACAGCTGTGAGAGTTGTTACTGTGACAGGTGTGTATTAAGCTTTCGCCATTATTTCATGTCTACCCTAAAGATGATTAGGCCATATCTGTGACTTGCTCAACTCAATTTTTAATGCAAAAATTCTACCTCTGCAAATTAGAATAAGTTAGTCATGTATGTATGTGACAGTTGGACTGTGAAGACAGCTTAGCACCGAAGAATTGATGCTTTTGAACTGTGGTCTTGGAGAAGACTCTTGAGAGTCCCTTGGACTGCAAGGAGATCCAACCAGTCCATTCTAAAGGAGATCAGACCTGGGTGTTCTTTGGAAAGAATGATGCTAAAGCTGAAATTCCAGTACTTTGGCCACCTCATGCGAAGAGTTGACTCATTGGGAAAGACTCTGATGCTGGGAGGGATTGGGGGCAGGAGGAGAAGGGGACAACAGAGGATGAGATGGCTGGATGGCATCACCGACTCAATAGATGTGGGTTTGGGTGAACTCCAAGTGTTGGCAATGGACAGGGAGGCCTGGCGTGTTGTAATTCATGGGGTCGCAAAGGGTCGGACATGACTGAGCAACTGACTGAACTGAACTGAACTCAATCTTTGCTAGTACTGTACAAAAAATATCTAAACATTTTGAAATTTTACTGGCAAATAAAATAATCACATGACTGTACCAAGCACACCGAGATATTTAGTGGGCATCAAATCAACATGCAATAAGGGCACATAAGATGCTTATTAGGTAGGAAATGGTATATTAAGTGAAATTATACATTATGCTGAAATAAAAAAGTCTTGATTATGAATTTTAAAGCAACTTACCTATGTGAAATGACCTTTTAAAAGAGTTAATAAAACTATGTATATTTTTTACATATACATACACATATTTTTCTCCAATGCAAAACTATGTATAAATTTGAAAGCTTAACATAAGATCCTTAGATAAAGGAAATGAGAAGAAAAAAGACTTTGAAAATTGAGATTAATTATTTAAGGTAGCTACTGGGTCATAAGTTTCTCAAATATGGCTTTCCCTCAATTGAACTGAGATGAAAAAGAAGTAATTTTGAAAACTTTACAGAAGTTTTGCTTCCAATGAAGCCAGGAACTTAAAGTTTTGTTTGGGCATAAGGAATATTTAGACTTGGTGTGAGTTTTAGACTTCTTTGTACATTTTAAACTATTTCCAACTACTAGAACGTTGCAGGAGAAATTAACCATTTATATTAAGTAAAATCATTTCCCTTTCCCCAGGGGCTCCTGTAAGTCTCAGTCTCGTCCTCAAGTCTTCCCAGTGGATGGTCCCAATATCTAGATTACTGTCCAGAATGTAGATGCCTTTCCCCTCTCCCGAAATTAGTCTTTTTCCCCAGAAACAACCCGGAATCTGAAAACATGCCACAACATGCTCAGATTTCCAGCCATCAGTCGCAGCATAAACGGGCACCAGTGTAAACCTCTCTGGCTAAAATCTTTTCCCAGGAAGGGCAGGATGGAAGCAGGGCAGGTACAGAAATCAAGTTCTGAGCGAAACCCCTGCAAAGCTCCCCTGGGCAGTCTGGCCCCAAAACGAAGGTTCCTCACTGCTCCTGGGACCCCACGCGCTTCCCGGGCCCCAGAAGCACCTAGTTCAGCTGGAGGCTCCTGCCTACAGGGACTCTCCAGTTCTCCCAGTGGATGTGGTGCTGGAGTTTGAGGCACTGGACCTGGACAGGTCTGCTGGGCGAGCAAGGCCAGCTGCTCTGTTACAGGGAGTTCTGTGGTGGCTTCCCCGTTGCTGGGGCGCAGGAAAGGCAGATTTGAGCATCTTGTTGAGCTGGAGCTGTGGGACTGAATTTCACTGAAGTGCTGATTTGGGGGGCTTCCTGGTCTCTCAGAGGGTGGCAGTGGTGATGATCACCATTCTCCAGGGCTGGAGAACATCACCCTCCATGTCATCAGGGAAGGGCTTGGCATCTGGTGAGCTTGGTGATGCTGCAGGTGTTGGGCTGTGCCAGCCTTTATCAAGCCGTTCCCAGCCCCTTTCCACAAATAAGATCTTTAAATAGGTCAGAATTGTCACTTTCTGCACTTTTCCCAATTTTGTCTCCACTGAAAAACTTTTCCCTTCTATTCTGGGCATCAGAGAATGTCACAGCTTCAATGCTTCTTTTGTGTTTTACACATTACATTGGAAATGAAATACACTCATGGAAACGTCTGAATCCAAAAGGAGATATTTATCTATATAAGTCAACTCAGCTTGAAAGAAAAACCTGAGGCTCAATCTCTCTTCTTTAGTCTAAAAGAGAACTTAGAGGTGTGACTCCATAATCTATTGTGACAGTTTATAAATTGCACCAATTTTAAAATTGCCACATCTCTCTGCAATTCCTTTTTAACGGTCTAATACATAAGCTTTGATTCTTCAGTTATTTACAGGACTGTTGCTCCTGTGTTCAAGTGGTCTACAGATAATAGTGGCATAATAACGAACATGGGTTAATTCATAGAGTTCTCTTCATTCTCTCACCAAACTGTGCTGACCACATATGCATATGTGACAATGTGCTTGGCGATGTGGATTCCAGGAACGTCAGGAGGGTATGATGACTGCCCTCCTGGGAGCAGGGGAGAAGACTTTGGAGGCAGGACTAGGAGGAAGGAGGCAGCACGTGCTCAGAGCAGCTGAAGGCCGGTACTCAGAGCTGATGAAGAGGAGGGACTGGGAGCAGCAGGAAGCTCTACTCTCACACAATCTGGGGCTCCTGAGTGTAGCCGACACCAGACTTTCATTTCGTCTTTTAAACATCAAGACAACTTTAGTAGCAGTCACAGAGGACATCCTTTAATTCAAATAATTCAAAGTTTGCAAATTAGCCTGAAAATGTGGAACTTAGTGAATGATAGCTGTCTTTCATATCAATATAGCCAATAGTAACCTCTTTACTCCACCCTCAGTCCAACCAAGAGAAGATTTGAGCGCAAGTTCCTTAACACAGGCAAGGGTCTGCATGTTGAATCCCTAAGTGTTCATTCTAGGAGAGGGAATGCCCGCAGGACTATGAAGTGCCCAGGAGCCCAAGTTTCCTCCCTTTGAGCAGGGCCTTGTACATAATGGAGAGAAATCCTACAGCACTTGAAGTTCTTTGCTGAGGAAGAGATTCTAGGAAAGTTGTCCACTCTCCTAGAATTTTGATGTTTTGTTCCTGGTCAGGGAACTAGATCCTACGGGCCACAACCAAGACTTCCCATGCCACAAGTAAAGATCCGATTTGAGGCAAGGAATATGGAAAAGCCAGCATGCCGCAACCAAGACCTGGCACAGCCTAATAAATTCATAAAATAAATGCATTTAAAATTATTAAAAAACCCAAAGAAACCCATCCCATCAATGTGATCATATCACAAGGTGAGATATTAGGGAGATTAGGGTTAGCAACCAATAAAATTCAGTTATCATTTTTAAGAACATAATTATTTTTTACCAAGATTAAGATCAGGATCTCTGGAATCATTTCATTCCCTTTCATTCGAGTCATTTCAAAGCAACTTCTCATTGCCCAGATGGATTTGTCAGAGATGCACAGCAAGGCTGGTCTCCTTGACCCTGTGATAGAGGGTTAGTGTTCTAGGAACTGGGGTTCTGATTGCTGTCTCCCATGAGCTGGTGTGTGACTTCTTCCTTTTCCCCTTATACAGACCACATATGGATTAAAGGAAAGAAAAATCAGGTGGCTGGTCTTACAAAGCTGAGGGGAGTCCATGGACTCAGGACTTGGCCTTCGTTGAGCTTCTCTCAGAAGCAGCCATGTCCCAGCCTTTCTGTTGTTCATATTGACCTGATCCTTCCCCTCTGCCTCAACCTAGGCCCCAGCTATGCTGCACTGAAGTTTGCTAACTCAGAGTACATCACTGTGTCAGGGAAAGCCACTTCCTTTCTTTCATATTCATGACATTGAGACTTACCCTTGTTTCCTAGTTGCCCACAAAACAACTGTGGAATTTTACTTTCTAGTAAAACTGCAAACAGAAACAAAAAAATCTAACCTCTTGAAAGTGATGCAGCTCCTCAGGCTTTCTTTACTTCCCTTTCTTGTTCTCACCTCATCCTGAATTACAACCAGAGAAGGAGCAATGAGACGAATCTTGTCCAATAAGTCACTAAGTGAATATTAAAAGTTTAAATTAAAAATTACACTCAAGGAAAGAAGGCTATTTCTCCTGATCTAATAGACTGGGTCTCACTGCCCTGCTTTCTCAGAGGAGACAGAGACAGAGGAACAGAGATGCCAGGTGGAATCAACTGCCTGAACAAACAACTGTAACTCACTGGATTCGGTGACATACGCTTCCAACGAGAGACAACACCAGCACTGAATCTCCTTCCTCCAGCTCAGAAACTCTGAGCAGAACAAGTGTTGAACAGTTTAAGTAAAAGAGTTGAATAATCAAAACTATACTTGGCAAAGTAGATATTATTTATCTACTAAAAGCAAAATGACTGCAGTTGGAAATTCCTTCACCAACTTACACAAACACACTTTTGCTCTCAGCATCTGAGCACTGCTGATATTTTGGATATCTGGGGAAACGGGTCAGGAGAAGAGGAGGTCACCACTGAGAACTAGGGTCCTTCACAGAAACACTCCAGGGGAGAGATGGGGTTCAGGAAGAAAATTTATTTTCCCAAAAAATAAACAAGCCCTCCACAGAAGGAGAATTTAAGGCCACAGGTTGTGGTGAGCCTGTCCGCAGGGAGGGAGTCCAGCAGGTGAGAAAGGGACTCTGTCACTCCAGAGGACAGGGGGTGGCTCCATGTGATCTCTCTCTTGGGAGTGAGGTGCTGCTGGAAAATACAATTATCCTGGATGTAGAGAGTCCTCACCCATGTTCCCTAAGTAGAACCAGGATTCTGGCGGGGGTATTGGCCCAGTCTGTGGAGGACGACAGGTCTCCAGCAAGAAAATGGTGGAAAGAAAGGGTGATGTCTGTAATGGCCCTGATTTGTGGTTCCCTAAAACACAGCCACATGGACCTGCAGGAACGTGTTCTAGAAGGAAGAAAAATGTGGGGTAAACTCATGGACTCATAATAATCAGCCTCTTCTCAAAATCAAACTCTAAAGAAAACCCATCTTGTTTCAAAGAGCTCAACTGCCACAGTGATCTGGTAAATCCCTAAATAAATACGGAAACCATAGGGCTGAGGGAGCCTGGCTTCCTAGGTAAAGTGAGAGGGGAAAATGGAGCCTAAGATGAGGGCTACAAATGTGTTCCTGGACAAGAGGAGAGGAACATTTACACATGAGAGACAGGGAGCAATATGTGTGTAATTACAAATGTACTTCAATTCTAACATAAGACGAAGACCTTCTCATTTGATGATAAATATCCATTTAGATGGGTACATTTGAAGTTATTGGGAAATAGATAAAATTAAGAGTTTAGACTGATGACAATTTCTTTGACCATATTCAGAATAAATAAATGAAAATCAAAAAAGGAAGTAAAAGTGTATAGAAATGACTAGAAAATGAAAATTACCATGTTCCCTATTTAATGGCCTTGCTTATAAAGAGTGGCATCAGAGAACCTACCTCAAGGTTCCATCAGACGCCGCCTCAGAAAGCCCAGTGGCAGCCTCATCTTCCCCATGGCCTTCGTGCTCTCTCTACTGATGGCCCTGGTGCTGGTCAGCTACGGCTCGGGAGGATCCCTGGGCTGTGACCTGTCTCAGAACCACGTGCTGGTTGGCAGGCAGAACCTCAGGCTCCTGGGCCAAATGAGGAGACTCTCCCCTCGCTTCTGTCTGCAGGACAGAAAACACTTCGCTTTCCCCCAGGAAATGGTGGACGGCGGCCAGCTCCAGGAGCCCCAGGCCATCTCTGTGCTCCACGAGATGTTCCAGCAGACCTTCAACCTCTTCCACACAGAGCGCTCCTCTGCTGCCTGGGACAGCACCCTCCTGGAACAGCTCCGCACTGGACTCTATCAGCAGCTGGACGACCTGCACGCCTGCCTGGGGCAGGTGATGGGAGAGGAAGACTCTGCCCTGGGAAGGATGGGCCCCACACTGGCCGTGAAGAGGTACTTCCACGGAATCCATGTCTACCTGAAAGAGAAGGAATACAGCGACTGTGCCTGGGAAATCGTCAGACTAGAAATCATGAGATCCTTCTCTTCATCAACCAGCTTGCAAGAAAGGTTAAGAATGATGGATGGAGACCAGAATTAACCTTGACATGACTCACTGACTAAGATGCCACATCATCCTTGCACACTCAAGTGTAGTCATTTTGGAAGACTCTGGTTCTGCTTTAGCCACCAACCTTATTGAATTAGTTAGGTCAAATCATAGTAATACAGTATTAGTAAGCAAGTAGATATACAAGTACTCAGCTGCAAGGGAATCAGTCTATAAGCAATGACTACTTTGATGTTATTTATTTATATTTTATTTATTTAATGTATTATTTTATCTCAATATTTTATATTTTCATATAAAAGATGTATATGCTTACATTGCATTAAAATATAGAAAATATATTCCCCTTTCTCTTTGATTAAAATTGTAATTTGTTTTATTTATTAAATATTTATCAAGGTAAACTTCTTGAGGTTTTTTAATTTTGAAAATCTAAATACTTATTTTGTCTATATATACCTATCTCAAAACAGTAATTGTTCATTTTACACTGTGGTACAGTTCTATCACTTTCTAACAAATGTCTGTCAAAAGGTGGAATTCTTCAAGCTTTCTGGTGGCGCAGTTTCTAGGACTGTGAGTTTTCCCTCCAAGGAGCCTTGGTGGGGAACTAAGATCCTATAAGCAGTCGAAGGTGCCAAAAAGAAAACAGGTAGAAAGGAGATTATAAAATTGTAGAAAATGATTAATTTTGATGTCATAGGCATAACCAATCTATACCCACTCATTACAGAATGGTTGATAGACATATCTGAGGGGAGCAGTCACCTCCTGCAGGAAAGCTGATGCCATACGGTGTTGACTGGCTGCTCCTGACTCCTATTACTCTGCTTCCCACCTTCTCCTCAGCACTGCCTTACTGAGCAATTCACTCCCTTACACAATACCTTCACTGCCTCCATCGCAGGAGCTCTGTTCTGTGCTGGTTTCTTCTAGCTACATGGTGTATTAAGGGTGGAAGCCACAGGAAGACAGCCCAAGTGAAAGGAGAGTTCTAGAAATTCTAAAACCTCTGAATCCCAGCTCTGCTATTCACCAAGAGTGTGACCCTGAAAAATCTCACAAACACAACAGGTTAGTTTCCTCATCTTTAATATGGGGACAGTAAGAGTAGTTTTCACAGGATTACTGTTTGGATTCATTGAGTCCATATCACACAAGAGGCATCAAGCGCTCCTGGCAGAAATCATCAGGACTGTGAGAATCACGGAGTGGCTGCCCTCAGGGAGGAGACAGGACAGCCGCCCTGAGCCAGTGACTGGAGGGCAGCCCTGGAAAGGTGCTGGCCCCTGACAAAGGTATTTTCTCTCAACTTCAGTGGTTTCATAGTGTTTTCAGTGTGAGAACTTTCCTTTGCTGCATGCTGAAGAGAATTCCGGTTTCTGGGTTTCATATCTCTAAAAAGCACTACTATGAGTTCGTAACTATGGAATGAGGTTCGTGACATTGTACAGGAGACAGGGATCAAGACCATCCCCATGGAAAAGAAATGCAAAAAAGCAAAATGGCTGTCTGGGGAGGCCTTACAAATAGCTTTGAAAAGAAGAGAAGCAAAAAACAAAGGACAAAAGGAAATATATAAGCATCTGAATGCAGAGTTCCAAAGAATAGCAAGAAGAGATAAGAAAGCCTTCCTCAGCGATCAATGCAAAGAAATAGAGGAAAACAACAGAATGGGAAAGACTAGAGATCTCTTCAAGAAAATTAGAGATACCAAGGGAACATTTCATGCAAAGATGGGCTCGATAAAGGACAGAAATGGTATGGACCTAACAGAAGCAGAAGATATAAGGAAGAGATGGCAAGACTACACAGAAGAACTGTACAAAAAAGATCTTCACAACCCAAATAATCACGATGGTGTCATCACTGACCTAGAGCCAGACATCCTGGAATGTGAAGTCCAGTGGGCCTTGGAAAGCATCACTATGAACAAAGGTAGTGGAGGTGATGGAATTCCAGTTGAGCTATTCCAAATCCTGAAAGATGATGCTGTGAA
>NW_011488037.1:21422-23196 GCF_000754665.1 Bison bison bison
TGAAGAATTGACGCTTTTGAGCTGTGGTGTTGGAGAAGAGTCTTGAGAGTCCCTTGGACTGCAAGGAGATCCAACCAGTCCATTCTAAAGGAGATCAGTCCTGAGTGTTCTTTGGAAGGACTGATGCTAAAGCTGAAACTCTAATACTTTGGCCACCTCATGTGAAGAGTTGTCTCATTGAAAAAGACTCTGATGCTGGGAGGGATTGGGGGCAGGAGAAAAAGGGGATAACAGAGGATGAGATGGCTGGATGGCATCACCAACTCAATGGACAAGAGTTTGGATGAACTCCGGGAGTTGGTTATGGACAGGGAGGCCTGGCGTGTTGCAATTCATGGGGTCACTAAGAGTCATACATGACTGAGCAACTGAACTGAACTGAATGGAGAAACAGACATAGAGAATAAACTGATGGACATGGGGAGAGGGGACAGGGTGAGATGTATGGAGAGAGTAACATGGAAACTTACATTACGATATGTAAAATAGATAGCCAACGGGAATTTGCTGAATGGCTCAGGAAACTCAAACAGGGGCTCTGTATCAACCTAGAGGATTGGGATGGGGAGGAAGATGGGAGGGAGTTTCAAAAGGGAGGGGATATACGTATACCTATGACTGATTAATGTTGAGGTTTGATAGAACACAACAAAATTCTGTAAGGCAATTATCCTCAATAAAATAATAAATTTTAAAAAATCAGTAGCTTTCACATTTAAGTTATAGCTTAAAATTTTATATGATTCTCAACTCTACATTGAATACAAAGAGTAATATTTATACTTCCTTTTTCTATGTACAGAGAAAAGATACCCATAGAATACATAAAAACATACCCAGTATATCTGTGCTATCAAAATTTCACAATCAGGGCACCTAAAATATATCTAAAAAGGCTCTGTGGTCAGAAGAAAGAAGGGCAACATGAAAAAAAAAATGATTGAGAAATGCTGCCTTAACCCATTTGGAGAGTGTAAAATGAAAAGCAAAAACAAAAGTAGAAAGCAAGAGGGAACTTTCAGAAAATGGAAACCATGGGCTCCTACTTAAGACACAGGCCTGAAGAAAGGTCTTCAGAGAACTAAGAGCAAGTTCACAGAGTCACCCACCGCCCCAGGCCAGAAGCATCTGCAAGGTCCCCGATGGCCCCAGCCTGGTCCTTCCTCCTGGCCCTGCTGCTGCTCAGCTGCAACGCCATCTGCTCTCTGGACTGCCACCTGCCTCACACCCACAGCCTGGCCAACAGGAGGGTCCTGACGCTCCTGCGACAACTGAGGAGGGTCTCCCCTTCCTCCTGCCTGCAGGACAGTAAATTACTTTCTCATTCCCCCAGGAGGCGCTGCATGGCAGCCAGTTGCAGAAGGCTCAGGCCATCTCTGTGCTCCACGAGGTGACCCAGCACACCTTCCAGCTCTTCAGCACAGAGGGCTTGGCCGCTGTGTGGGACCAGAGCCTCCTGGACAAGCTCCGCGCTGCACTGGATCAGCAGCTCACTGACCTGCAAGCCTGTCTGAGGCAGGAGGAGGGGCTGCGATGGGCTCCCCCGCTCAAGGAGGACTCCAGCCTGGCTGTGAGGAAATACTTCCACAGACTCACTCTCTATCTGCAAGAGAAGAGACACAGCCCTTGTGCCTGGGAGGTTGTCAGAGCACAAGTCATGAGAGCCTTCTCTTCCTCAACCAACTTGCAGGAGAGATTCAGGAGAAAGGCTGACACACACCTGGTTCAACACGGAAATGATTCTCATGGACCAACAGACCACACTTCCTCCTGC
>NW_011488037.1:26377-27081 GCF_000754665.1 Bison bison bison
TGCTGTGTCAGTTTTCCCAGAGCACAGAGTGCCTCGTTCCTGATCTCCATCCTGAACTCCTATCAGGGTGTGTTGGAGGTCAGGACTGCAGTGAGTAGTGACTTAATTCTGCAGAACCTGCTGAGGAAAGATGTTTTCATTGTCATCCTGAAGGAGCAACGTCAGAGCTCATGTGGCGAGAAACTGTTGGATGCTTTTTCTTTGTACTTAAACTCACAAGAAAGGTCAAGAGTTTAAAATATATAGAAAAGAGGGCTCACTTCTCATAGGGATAATAAAGTTATTTCACTATATTTCATTGAAGAAACCACTCATAAAAGCTTAGACTTCCTTCTGTGCGGCTTGTGTGATTGGACTTCCCCAGCCAGGGATTGAAATCAGGTCACAGCAGTGAAAGTGCTGGATCCTAACCACTAGCCAATGAGCAAACACCTGCTTTTTTTTTTTAAGCTGGCAGAACAATCTATTCCCTTCTAACCACTTAATAGTGATTTCGTCTATTTAAATTAAATCTTAGTTCTGCTGACTTCAGACCACACCCTGTGGCCCTACAAAACAATAGATAGTGGCCCCTTGGCATTTGAAATGGATAGCATATTGAAAAGCAGAGACATTACTTTGCAAAAAAAGGTCTGTCTAGTCAAGGCTATGGTTTTTCCAGTGATCCTGTATGGATGTGAAAGTTGGACTGTGAAGAAAGCTGA
>NW_011488038.1:0-534 GCF_000754665.1 Bison bison bison
ACTAGCTTTGTTCATAGTGATGCTTTCTAAGGTCCATTTGACTTCACATTCCAGGATGTCTGGCTCTAGTTGAGTGATCACACCATCATGATTATCTGGGTCTTGAAAATCTTCTTTGTACAGTTCTTCTGTGTATTCTTGCCACCTCTTCTTAATATCTGCTGCTTCTGTTAGGTCCACACCATTCCTGTCCTTTATTGAACCCATCTTTGCATGAAATGTTCCCTTGGTATCTCTCTTTTTCTTGAAGAGATCTCTAGTCTTTTTCATTCTATTGTTTTCCTCTATTTCTTTGCATTGATCACTGAGGAAGGCTTTCTTATCTCTCCTTGCTATTCTTTGGAACTCTGTATTCAAATGGGAATATCTTTCCTTTTCTCCTTTGCTTTTCACTTCCCGTCTTTTCACAGCTATTTGTGAGGCCTCCTCAGACAGTGATTTTGCTTTTTTGCATTTTGTTTTCTTGGGGATGGTCTTGATCCCTGTCTCCTGTACAATGTCATGAACCTCCGTCCATAGTTCATCAGGCACTCT
>NW_011488038.1:4500-5406 GCF_000754665.1 Bison bison bison
GAACACCCAGGACTGATCTCCTTTAGAATGGACTGGTTGGATCTCCTTGCAGTCCAGGGGACTCTCAAGAGTCTTATCCAACACCACAGTTCAAAAGCATCAATTCTTCAGCACTCAGCTTTCTTCGCATTCCAACTCTCACATCCATACATGACCACTGGAAAAACCATAGCCTTGACTAGATGGACCTTTGTTGGCAAAGTAATGTCTCAGCTTTTGAATATGCTATCTAGGTTGGTCATAACTTTCCTTCCAAGGAGTAAGCGTCTTTTAATTTCATGGCTGCAGTCACCATCTGCAATGATTTTGGAGCCCCCCAAAATAAAGTCTGACACTATTTCTTTAGTCAGATGAGAAAATTGTTGTCTCTAATTTGGCCATTTTAAATGCATGCAGTCCACAAATCAAACATGATATAAAATGTGTTTTATAGGTTATCTGTCAACACAATGTGAAGAAAGGTTGAGAAATGATAGTTTAGCCTTCTTCCCTCATTTTACATCAGGAGTAAACTAGGCTTAGGGTGGGAAAATGACTTGTCCAAAGCCACACAGTGAGTTGAGTAAAGGTACAATAAGAACTCAGTTTTCTGCCTTCCATGCTCTTATTTATCCTTCAGCAGCTTCTTATATTTCAGATAAAAACTGTGTCAGAGGATTTTTAAGGGCTCTCATCCTGAGCACTCATTTTAAACAATATTCTTTATAACAACAATTTGCAACAATATGCAAATTTTATAATCTCATTGTTAAGTTCAGTTTCTCAGTCGTGTCTGACTATTTGTAACCTCATGGACTACAGCACGCCAGGCTTCCCTGTCCATCACCAACTCCCAGAGCTTCCTCAAACTCATGTCCATTGAGTCGGTGAGGCCATCCAACCATCTCATCCTCTGTCGTCCCCTTC
>NW_011488039.1:0-407 GCF_000754665.1 Bison bison bison
TCCTGAACCCTCCTCCCTCCTCCCTCCCCATACCACCCCTCTGGGTCATCCCAGTGCACTAGCCCCAAGCATCCAGTATCGTGCATCGAACCTGGACTAGCAACTCGTTTCATACATGATATTATACATGTTTCAATGCCATTCTCCCAAATCTTCCCACCCTCTCCCTCTCAGGTTCCCACTAGCTGTTTTACACATGGTAGTGCACATACGGCAATCCCTATCTCTGAATTAATTTCAACACTCTTCCTCCCCAACCATGTCCACCAGTCCATTCTTTATATCTGCATCTCTATTCCTGCTTCCAAACAGGTTCATTTGTACCATTTTTCCAAATAGGAAAAGGAGTACGTCAAGGCTGTATATTGTCACCCTGCTTATTTAACTTATATGCAGAGTACATCATG
>NW_011488039.1:4861-5275 GCF_000754665.1 Bison bison bison
TTTATTTTTCTGGACTCCAAAATCAGTGCAGATGATGATTGCAGCCATGAAATTAAAAGATGCTTACTCCTTGGAAGGTAAGCTATGACCAACCTTGACAGCATATTAAAAAGCAGAGACATTACTTTGTCAACAAAGGTCCATCTAGTCAAGGCTATGGTTTTTCCAGTAGTCATGTATGGATGTAAGAGTCGGACTATAAAGAAAGCTGAGTGCAGAAGAATTGATGCTTTTGAACTATGGTATTGGAGAAGACTCTTGAGAGTCCCTTGGACTGCAAGGAGATCCAACCAGTCCATCCTAAAGGAAATCAGTCCTGAATATTCACTGAAAGGTCTGATGCTGAAGCTGAAACTCCAATACTTTGGCCACCTGATGTGAAGAAATGACTTATTTGAAAAGACCCTGATGCTG
>NW_011488040.1:0-692 GCF_000754665.1 Bison bison bison
ATAAAAGGAATCCAGATGGAAAAGAAGTAAAACTTTCACTGTTTTCAGATGACATGATTTTCTACATAGAAAACCATAAAGACACCACCAGAAAATTACTAGAGCTAATCGACGAACATAGTAAAGTTACAAGATATAAAATTAATATGCACAAATCCCTTGCATTTCTACAAACTAACAATGAAAAATCAGAAAGAGAAATTAAGGAATCAATCCCATTCACCATTGCAATGAAAAGAATAAAATACTTAGGAATAAAGTTGCCTAAGGAAACAAAAGACTTGTATATAGAAAACTATAAAACACTGATGAAAGAAATAAAAGATGACACAAATAGATGGAAAAATATACAATGTTCGTGGATTGGAAGAATCAATGTAGTAAAAATGAGTATACTACCCAAAGCAATCTGTAGTACAATGCACTCCCTTTCAAACTACCAATGGTATTCTTCACAGAGCTAGAAAAAATAATCTCACAATTTGTACGGAAGCACACATAAGCCTTGAAATAGCCAAAGCATCTCAAGAAAGAATAAGGGAACTGGAAGAATAAGCCTTCCTGCCTTCAGACCATACTACATAGCTACAGTCATCAAGACAGTATGATACTGGCACAAAGACAAAAATATAGACCAGTGGAACAAAATAGAAAGTCCAGAGAAAAATACATGTGCCTATGGACTTCTTATC
>NW_011488040.1:4403-4776 GCF_000754665.1 Bison bison bison
TTGGTGTTTTTCTTTCTGACTTACTTCACTCTGTATAACAGGCTCCAGTTCATCCACCTCATTGGAACTGATCAAATGTGTTCTTTCTAATAGCTGAGTAATATTCCATTGTGTATATGTACCACAGCTTTCTTATCCATTCGTCTACTGATAGGCAATCTAGGTTGTTTCCATGTCCTAACTATTGTAATCAGTGCTGTGATGAACATTGGTGTACACGTGCCTCTTTCAGTTCTGGTTTCCTCGGTGTGTATACCCAGTAGTGGGACTGCTGGGACATATGGCAGTTCTATTTCCAGTTTTTTAAGGAATCTCCACACTGTTATCCATAGTGTCTGCTCAGTTCAGTTCAGTTCAGTCGCTCAGTCGTGTC
>NW_011488040.1:4876-5980 GCF_000754665.1 Bison bison bison
CAATCCAAATTTATATCAACTGATGAATGATAAACAAAATGTGGTATATCTGAACAATGAAGCATTAAACAAATATTAGAGTGGTGATGCATATTACAATGTGAGTGAATCTTGAAAATATTATGCAAATTGAAAAAAGTTAGTCACAGAATGCCACATATTTTATGATTCCATTTATATAGAAGGTTCAGGACAGACAAATCTATACAGACAAAAAGCGTATTATTGATGGTTTTGGGCTGGAGGTGTGGAGGGAATGGAGAATGACTGCTAATGGTTTTCTTTTGGCATTCCAGTAATGTTCTAAAATGTCCTAAATTTGATTATAGTAATAGTGTACCACTCTTCAAATAAATATGAAGTTAATGGCATAAACATTAGATATGACCTGCATGTCATACCTTGCCAATTCCCAACTTTAGTGATAGAATTCCAATTTGTGGGATAGAGGAGAATGGTAGGTAGAGATTGGGCAATGGTTGGGAGAAATTAGTTTTTCAGTCCTTTTCTAACACATAACACTTAAGTAAATCTATACAAATATGAAAGAAAGTGAAGTCGGGTAAATTTTCTTAAATAAATATACATCTAACATTAGCCTTATCAATTTCCCTCTTTTTTCTTTAGTTCCTTCACAGTTCTGAGCTACTGAAATACAAGCCCTATCCTTGTCAATAGGAAGATGATGAGACCTCTGTTGTTTTTGTTCAGTCGCTAAGTCATGTGTAACTCTTTGCAACCCCATGGACTGCAATGTAACCATCTCATACTCTACTGCCTCCTTCTCCTTTTCCCTTCAATCTTTTCTGTATCAGAGTCTTTTTCAATGAGTCAGCTCTTTGTATCAGGTGGCGAAAGTATTGGAACTTCAGCTTCAGCATCAGTTCTTCCAATGAACATTTAGGGTTGATTTCCTTTAGGATTGACTGGTTTGATCTTCTAGCTGTCCAAGGGACTCTGGAGAGTCTTCTCCAACACCACAGTTTGAAAACATCAATTCTTAGGCACTCAGCCTTCTTTATGGTCAAATTCTCACATCCATACATGATTGCAGAAAAAACTATAGCTTTGACTATACACACCTTTGTCAGCAAAGGGAAGTCT
>NW_011488040.1:8521-9617 GCF_000754665.1 Bison bison bison
AGTAGAGATATATATATATATATATATATATATATATATATATATATGGTTTCCTTGTTACATGATGCTGTCAGGTTATATCTGCCTACATTTAGTTACTTAAGCAACAACTGAAGTAAAATGTACGTCTAAAATGATGTGAAGTGTCTGATACAGTCCCATATTTAACTAGCTTTGTGACTTTGAGCGATTCTCTTAGGTATTTAAATCATCTGTGGTTCATTTTCCTCATGTATAAGAGAGTATAACAATATCAGGGCTTCCCTGGAGGCTCAGTGGTACAAAACCCACCTGCCAATGCAGGAACCATGAGTTCAATCCCTGGATCAGGAGGATCCTCTGGAGAAGGAAATGTCAGTCCACTCCAGTATTCTTGCCTGGAGAATCCCATGGATAGAGGAGTCTGGTGGGCTGCAGTCCATAGGGTCACAAAAAGAGTCAGACATGACTTAGCAACTAAACAACAAATAATAATACCTGCTCTACTTATCTTCCAGGACTATTATGAATATAGCATATCACCACTTGTGGATAGCCTACCTAAGAATAAAGCCAAATCAGAGGAAATAATAGTTTAGATATGACAAAGAATATCTCTGCTTTGATAGTCTGAGAACCTAAGTGCAGCAATGCTTGAAGTCCTGGAAATTCCAGGTACATAAGCTAACACATTTTTTAAAAATCCAGTTTAATTGGGTTTCTGTCCCTTACATATGAAAGTGTCCTGAATAAAACATGTAGGGTAGGGCAGAGGATGATTTGATAGAGATAATAATTGAGATGATAATCCCTGAGAGTTCAAGTGTCTATGCTTCTTTTCCTTAGTCAAGGCATATGGAAGGTAGAGGAAAGGAATAGCAATGAGACACATGTGGAGGCTCCAGAAAGGGGGAAATGACTTTGAATTCATCTATTGAGTATTCTATTAATTACTTGACAGGGAGCATGGCCTTTTGGGACAGGGGACCAGGGATTCACCTTCTCCCTACATAGTGGCAAGGGGAGCAGCTTTTCACTACTATTCATTTACATTTTACAAAGTTAAATTTTTCATACAGAATGCCATATTCTCTAGGTTGAAGAATCTGTGCTTTAT
>NW_011488040.1:9717-10563 GCF_000754665.1 Bison bison bison
CTCCATTGGATTAAGGGCCCATCTTTTTAACTTCATTTAACTTTTAATATCCCCATCACAGGCCAGCCTCATCTCCAAATGTTATCACATTGGGGACTATGACTTCAACATAAGAATTTTGTAGACGCTTTGATTCACTGCACAGCAAATCCCATTATGAATATTCTAGCTTCTACTTTCATAACTTCTGGGGGACAAGGAACTCATTTGCTTGCCTAGGTTGTCCTTTTAAATTTTGACATAAATAACTGCTTGAATGTTTCTTTTTCTAACATTTAGGAAGCATATGTCTCTTGGAAATCTGCATTTATGGCTTCCTGATCTCCCTTTAGAATTGTGTTAATCAATCTGCTTATGTAAATAGCTTGGTTCTATAGCTGATGTATAGTGATTTCTGAATAAGATATTGTTATTCTTTTGTATAACAGCCATTGACTTATTTTAGGATAGAGGGCATGTGCTCCATTCCAAATTCCCAGATTCTGCACACTAAACTTCCTCAGTTCTTTCAACTGTCTTATCTGGTACCTTTTTATTTTGATAGATGTTCTCTTCTTATTGTAGTCTCACCTCAAATTGGGGCCACCTGAACTTTATAAACAGTAAGTAGAGTTGACTAACTCAGAGTAGAATGTAAGTATCACCTCCATCATTCTAGATAGTTTATTTTCATTAATTCAGCCTAATATGGAATTTATTTTTTGCTATTGATGATGATTATTGCTCACTGCTCACTGATCCTGTGCCAAGTGTCAGCTGAAATTCCTCAGTCTTTTCTTCATATGATGCTACTTAGCCACGTTGCTCCTTTTCTCTAAGTGATTGATTACAATTTTGGATATAGAG
>NW_011488040.1:13159-14684 GCF_000754665.1 Bison bison bison
CAATGCTCGTTTACATCTAAACTGTTGATTTCAGTATAATATTCTTGGATATTTTCAAAATAATAAAATAGGCTCCCTTCAGGCCCTAAACATGTCTTAATACATGATAACCACTATTACTTTTAACACTGTGTTCTGGATCATATATCTTTATTATCTAGATAAAGGATGAAAATTCAATGAACAAATTAAACTTTACTACTTTGGTTTTGTAAATGAGTATTATCTTGAATAAATTGGCTCTTATTATTTATTTCTCTGGAATAGAAACAACTTTCCACTAACTCCCCTCTACTTTTTTGCTAGATTCAGTAAACTGCTATAATGTGAATACTGTTTTATCATCTTCTTCCATGATTAAATAAGAGACTCTACCCCAAAGAAACACAAAGATACAGGTATCTGATATAAATGAAAACTTTGGCAAAAAAGGAGGGAGTTGAGTAGATTATCTACCTTAAGACTGCTTGAAATTTTGGTATTTAGAGATATATTTCAGTCCATTTAGAATGACTTGGGAGTTCCCTAAATATGGAATCTCCTTTATGCTATAATCCCATAACACCTAGACTATGATAATTTTTCTTTTGGCCTTGAACATCTCATGAATGTGCACTTATAAGTACTTTTATTGTCTCTATATTTATAATAATTAATAGAATTTGGTTTAAATATTATACTTTGCCAACAGGTACCACTATATCCTGAGAATCAATAATGATATTCTCTCTCCTGAAATCTTAATTTCAAAACTCCAAATCAATCCTCAGCATTTCTTGACTATCAAAACTGTGTAACTTGGGGAAAGTTGGTTAACATCTCTGAACCTGTCTTTTTCCAATTATAAATTGGGGACAAATAGTACCTAAAATATAAGGTTGTTTTGATAAGTAAATAATGAATCTAAAACAGGTATTATAGAGCCTGGAACACTGCCAAACCTCAGATCATGAAATATCCTCTCCTTTCACACCAAAAAGTGTTTTACTTAAAGTAGGAATGAGTATAATTAGCATTTTAACTGATAACTCCCCCAGGAAAACAATTTAGGTACCTATTTTTAATGTATTTAATCTTTTAATTGCAGATTAAAACACATTTTACTTATACATTTATAAATGATGATGTGTTATTTTCATGAATTATAATGTGTTAATTCTATAAAATTACATAAAAAGGCATAAAGCTTTCTGCAGAATATACAATGCTAAAACAAATGCTGGCAATGAATAAATCACAACCAATGAAAGTTTAAGCTAATGAAAAATCTTAGAAAGGGAGAACCTTTGGTATTTAAAATTGCAGATATGAAAAACAGATATTATATTAATGATAATCTATATTATACCATGTAATATTTTATGTACAACACAACAACAATATTAAATTGAAATTTAGTAATTTTAGAATTGTGAGGTAAACTACCTCACAATGAAATATTTATTAAAAAGAAAATTATCTCCTTGAAGTAATCATAAAAGCTCAAACCTTTACTTCCACATTACTATATTTTATATTTCAAAAT
>NW_011488040.1:14784-15589 GCF_000754665.1 Bison bison bison
AGCATGCTTGGCCCAAGGCAAAATTATGTGTGGACATAATTTCCATTCCTTTTCAGTCTTCCTTTCCTGTTAATTGTCCTGAAACTGCCAGGGTCTCTACTTAGGACAGATTTGCTTGACTAACCTACACAAAGTATGGAATATGAGGCTATCTATACATGTTATGCTTCTCAACAGAGTTTGCTTTTGCAAAAAGGACACAGAAGAGGAACAACAACAAAACATTTCTGAAATACTGACTTATCAGACCTGGTGGCAGATTTGTGAATGGGCTTTTGAGTGTTATAATATTTGCACAGAGTTTTACACTATACAAGATAAATGACTTTCTAGTCTGTTTATGGATAAGTGTGTTTCTTTCTCTGTTAGTCATTGTCCATGTGTGTATGTCTGAATTCAGGCTGTATAATGTGATCTTGCTGGGCTTCAGCTGAATCCCTTATTACTAAAGGTCTAGTACAGTAGATATCCTTCTTAACTGTGCATGCATGTGTGTTCAGTTGCCTCAGTCATGTCTGATTCTTTGCGACTTCTGTCCATGAGATTCTCCAGGCAAGAATACAGGAATGGGTTGTCGTGCCCTCATCCACGAGATCTTCCTAACCCAGGGATAGAACCCAGGTTGCCTGCATTGCAGGTGGATTTTTTTACCATGAGCAGGTGGGGAAGCCCACCCTTCCTAACTACTTATGCTAATTATAAGGACTTAAAATAAGAAACAATAAAATCACCTTTGCTTTGGATTCTGGTTAGACTGTAGATCTTTTACTATGTTCCCTTGGGTGCTGTTCTTATTGGGAAATAC
>NW_011488040.1:18536-19294 GCF_000754665.1 Bison bison bison
AGATCATGAATTCCTTATTGCCAAATTCAGACTTAAATTGAAGAAAGTGGGGAAAACCACTAGACCATTCACGTATGACCTAAATCAAATATCTTACAATTATACAGAGGAAGTGAGAAATTGATTCAAGGCATTATATCTGATAGACAGAGTGCCTGAAGAACTATGAGTGGAGGTTCATGACATTGTACAGGAAACGGTGATCAAGACCATCCCCCCAAAAAAGAAAAGCAAAATGGTTGTCTGAGGAGGCCTTACAAATAGCTATGAAAAGAAAAGAAGAGAAAGGCAAAGGAAAAAAGGAAAGATATACCCATTTTAATGCAGAGTTCCAAAGAATAGCAAGGAGAGATAAGAAAGTCTTCTTAAGTGATCAATGCAAAAAATCGAGGAAACGAATAGAATGGGAAACACTAGAGATCTCTTTAAGAAAATTAGAGATACCACGGAAACATTTCATGCAAAGATGTGGTCAATAAAGAACAGAAATGGTATGGACCTAACAGAAGTAGAATATATTAAGAGGTGGCAAAAATACACAGAAGAACTATACAACAAGATTTTCACAACCCAGATACTCACGATGCTATGATCACTCACCCAGAGCTGGGCATCCTGGAATATGAAGTCAAGTGGGCCATAGGGAAGCATCAATATAGACAAAACTACTGGAGGTGATGGAATTCCAGTTGAGCTATTGCAAATCCTAAAAGATGATGCTGTGAAAGTGCTGC
Organism: Bison bison bison; assembly: GCF_000754665.1. NCBI lineage: Eukaryota > Metazoa > Chordata > Mammalia > Artiodactyla > Bovidae > Bison > Bison bison. The sequence continues at coordinate 19,271 of NW_011488040.1, forward strand.
ACTCAATATGCCAACAAATTTGGA
>NW_011488041.1:0-338 GCF_000754665.1 Bison bison bison
TGTCCAACTGTTTGCGACCCCATGGACCATAGCCCTCCCGGCTCCTCTGTCCATGGGATTTCCCAGGCAAGAATACTGGAATGGGTTGCGATTCCCTTCTCCAGGGGATCTTCCTGACCCAGGGATTGAACCCAGGTCTCCTGCCTTGCAGGCAGATTCTTTACCATCTGAGCCACCAGGGAAATGTGTACCTGCTAATCCTAAACTCCTAATTTATCCTTCCCTCACGTCTTTCCCCTTTGGTACCCATAAATTTGTTTCCTGTGTTTATGTATCTACATCTATGTGTTTTTTTTTTTTTTGAGTCTGTTTACGTTTTATAAATAGAGTCATTTGTA
>NW_011488041.1:438-1054 GCF_000754665.1 Bison bison bison
TGGGAGGGGATTGGGGGGCAGGAGGAGAAAGGGACGACAGAGGATGAGATGGCTGGATGGCATCACTGACTCAATGGACGTGAGTCTGAGTGAACTCCGGTAGCTGGTGATGGACAGGGAGGCCTGGTGTGCTGTGATTCATGGGGTCGCAAAGAGTCGGACACGACTGAGTGACTGAACTGAACTGAACTGAGCAGGCACTCATGCCCTCAAAACCCAATGTTCTGGAACCCCACTGAATACTTGCTCAAACACTTGAGGTGATCCTCAGCCACTTCTCTGAGGAACATATTGGTTTTGCCCTCAAGCATTTTAGCAGCTTGAGGTAGGCAGTGGCCTTCTGTCGAGGCAAGAATGAAAGGAGAGCATATTCATTTTCAAAACAAAATGGCAACTCCTCTACCTGGGTCACCATTCCTGGTATGCAGAGCACCCAGGTCTGAGTTTTAATCTGCAGCAAAGAAGCCTGCCCTCTGAATACTCACCAAAGAGCTCAGCCTTGACCCCATGTACCCAGCATCTGGTTCCCAACACTAATCTTTGGAGAAAGCTCAGTCACCATGGTAATAAAATGACAGACCATAGACTCCAGGCTGGATAATAAAGAAGTGAAGAA
>NW_011488041.1:4873-5477 GCF_000754665.1 Bison bison bison
TGAACCCACCCCAACCCCACCCGAGGAGGGTGACAGTGTAGGAAGCATTCCCACGGTGGAGGAGGCTTTCACATCACTGGAGGCGCCGAGTCTCAGCGCCCAGGACACAGCCCCTCCAGAGCCAGCTGTTTGCCATGTAACTGAGAGCTGAGTCCTCTGAGGACACTGGGACGGTTGGGTAAACACTCTCCTTGTCTCTCTAGCAGCTGAGGGAAGCCAGGGCACTCAGTTGTTGCTCAGCCAAAGAGCCAAGGTGCTTCCTTCTAAAAGCCGCAGGCACTGGGTCCTTCCCTGGAGGACACATAGCTTCTGAGAAAAGCAGACCGTGGCCCCTTTCGCGAGAAAACATCTATAAAATCCCGTGCCTGGATGCTCAGCACTGGCCCTGAGGCTTGTATCCACCTGCCTCCATCTTGGCGTTGGTTCCCTGGGCATGGGCCTGGTCACCACTAAGAAACTGGCTCCCTTGTCAGCTCATTCCCACTCCCTGCCTTCTTTCTCCTGTTTCCTTAAGTTTTTCTTACTCTTCTCTTGTTTTCTCCAGCTTTCTTCATCATCTCTCCCCATTCATTCCATCTCTCCTTCTCTTCCTTCCTCCTCCTTC
>NW_011488042.1:0-525 GCF_000754665.1 Bison bison bison
ATACGCAAATCTTCCTCTCATGTGGTGTTGGAGAAGACTCTTGAGGGTCCCTTGGACTGCTAGGAGTTATAACCAGTCCATCCTAAAGGAGATCAATCCTGAATATTAATTGGAAGGACTGATGTTGAAGCTGGAACTTCAATACTTTGGCCACCTGATGAGAAGAGCTGACTCACTTGAAAAGACCTTGATGCTGGGCAAGATTGAAGGCAGGAGGAGAAGGGGACAACAGAGTATGAGATGGTTGGATGGCATCACCGTCTCAATGGACATGAGTTTGGGTAAACTCCAGGTGTTGGTGATGGACAAAGAGGCCTGGTGTGCTGCAGTTCATGCAGTTGCACAGAGTTGGACATGACTGAGCAGCTGAACTGAACTGAACTTGCCAATAGTTTTAACATTCTTTGCCATTGAGAAGACAAAGTTCAAATATTTCTTTTTATAAGAAGTGGCTGGTTTGATAAGAGGATCCTTGAATAATATACTCCCTTCCACCTCACCTTGATTTGAGGGCTTAACAGGGGC
>NW_011488042.1:4366-5304 GCF_000754665.1 Bison bison bison
GCCAACACTCACATCCATACATGACCACTGGAAAAACCATAGCATTGACTAGACGAACATTTGTTGGCAAAGTAATGTCTTTGCTTTTGAATATGCTATCTAGGTTGGTCATAACTTTATTTCCTAGGAGTAAGCATCTTTTAATTTCAAGACCATCTGCAGTGATTTTGGAGCTCCCCAAAATAAAGTCTGACACTGTTTCCACTGTTTCTCCATCTATTTCCCCTGAAGTGATGGGACCAGATGCCATGATCTTAGTTTTCTGAATGTTGAGCTTTAAGCCAACTTTTTCACTCTCCTCTTTCACTTTCATCAAGAGGCTTTTTAGTTCCTGTTCACTTTTGTGTATAAGACCATATTAACACAAACACGTTTTTGCTATTATTGATTAATCTATTTAGAATCTAAAATATTCATATATAACAGGAAAGAGAATGTAGTTTGTTATATTGACTTCCTCAATGATTATATGTCACTTTTCAGATTTAACACAATTTTTATCATTGCCTTACTTATTATGATTTTATACATGTATTTCATATACATAATAATTTGCTTACTTTCAAAGTAATATTCTGTAGTGGAAAATATGAGGACAAAAGAAGTGACAGAGAAAGAGCATCTTATGGACAGGAGTAGATGTAGGAAATAATATTTTAAAAAGACACATCAATATATATTAAAAAATGAATGGAATGGCAAATAATATCCATGTTGCAGAAAACTGAACATTGGTTGAAAAATAGCTGATTTAGCAATGTCATTGGTGTTGACCATTGCCAGTGAATTTGTGGTATAATTCTAGGAGAGGCAGTATAATTGTACATGATAGACAAGACAATGGCAGGTGATCTGGTCACTTTTTGAGGAAGAGATTGAGTGAAAGAACTAAAGTACCCATAAATGACATGATCGTTTTAAAAAAAAAAAAAAAAAAG
>NW_011488043.1:0-391 GCF_000754665.1 Bison bison bison
AAGAAGTGAAAGTGAAGTTGCTCAGTTGTGTCCAACTCTTTGCAACCCCATGGACTATAGCCTACCAGGCTTTTCCATCCACGGGATTTTCCAGGCAAGAATACTGGAGTGGGTTGCCATTTCCTTCTCCAGGAGATCTTCCCAACCCAGGAATTGAACACAGATCTCCCACACTGTAGGCTTTACCGCTTTACCATCTGAGCTACCAGGGAGGTCCATCATGAACTCCCAGAGCTTACTCAAACTCATGTCCATTGACTTGGTGATGCCATCCAACTATCACATCCTCTGTCATCTCCTTCTCCCTCCACCTTCAATCTTACCCAGCATCAGGGTCTTTTCAAATGAGTCACTTCTTTGCATCAGGTGGCCAAAGTATTGGAGTTTCAGC
>NW_011488043.1:4742-5136 GCF_000754665.1 Bison bison bison
CTGACTCATTTGAAAAGACCCTGATGCTGGGAAAGATTGAAGGCAGAAGGAGAAGGGGATAACAGAGGATGAGATGGTTGGATGGCATCACTAACTTGATGGACATGAGTTTGAGCAAGCCTTGGGAATTGGTGATGGACAGAGAAGCCTGGAGTGCTGCAGTCCATGGGTTCGCAAAGAGTTGGACATGACTGAGTGACTAAACTGAACTGAATTGATCTTTGTAAACTGCCTGCAATCCTTTAGCATCATTAAGGATAAGGCAGAGATCTTGTGCTAAGTGTTATTTCTTTATTTCAGGGTTAACTGTATCTACCTTCCTTTTTGGCATCACAAGGTCTCTGTTGATATTCTACATCCTTGTTAATTCTTCACAAACTTTGCACAACAAAAT
>NW_011488044.1:0-573 GCF_000754665.1 Bison bison bison
GGGATCTTCCCAACCCAGGGATTGAACCTGCATATCTTGTGTCTCCTGCATTGCAGGTAGATTCCTTACCTGTTGAGCTGTCAGTATCGTACCTTTAATTTTGAATATTCAGATGAGATTCTGTTTTTCAGCAAAATATAAATTGCAAAGGAGAACAGTCAGAAAGAGATAATTGTAATCAACAGAAACTGAAACTCTAGGCCTAGACACCTAGGTCAGATTAGATTTAGAGGCCAACTATACCATATAATCATCAAAGCCTTTGACTCTTTGGATCACAATAAACTGTGGAAAATTCTGAAAGACATGGGAATACCAGACCACCTGACCTGCCTCTTGAGAAATTTGTATGCAGGTCAGGAAGCAACAGTTAGAACTGGACATGGAACAACAGACTGGCTCCAAATAGGACAGGGAGTATGTCAGAGCTGTATATTGTCACCCTGCTTATTTAACTTATGTGCAGAGTACATCATGAGAAACGCTGCACTGGAAGAAGCACAAGCTGGAATCAAGATTGCTGGGAGAAATATCAGTAACCTCAGATATGCAGATGACACCACCCTTATGGCA
>NW_011488044.1:4563-5715 GCF_000754665.1 Bison bison bison
CTATGAGAGTTCATTTTAAGTTAAAATTGGATATATAGCGAGATGGACTGATAGAGCGGTAATCAGTGATCAGACCTCCAGATGGTGTGTCTCAGAGTTGAGACTCAAAAGGCAGGAGTGGACCTTGCAGTTACTTCGGGGTCATGGTAGAAAGAGAAATCTTTACTGGGGTAGGAATGGAAGTTTTTTCTAGTCTTGTCCCTGTGCCAGTTAACATAATTCACAAAGTGAGTCTTACACATATTGTCTTTAAGGGATTTTAAGAGATAACAATGAAACTTTCTCTAGGTGAGAAACCACTGGGTTGGCAAATGTTGCCCTGGACTGGGAGAGCCAGAGACTACTCTGTTTAAGGGATATTTAAATAGATTATTTTCAGTGTAAGTTTGCATAGTCTGAGAAATGCTTATGTTTTGATAAATGTGAAATTAGTGAAGATAAGGGTGGTTTGAATGGAAAAAAAAAAAAAAAAACTATGGAGATCCACCCTTTGTCTCTTGATTCATTTCTGTTCTCACTACTTCCTAATGCCTCTTGGGATAAAAAGGACCTGGAATCCAAAGTACTAAAAGCACATATAAAGAAGAAAGGTGAAAATGATAATGAAATACAATTTGGAGGTCGTCTAAAGGGCATCATTTACCTAGAATATTGCTATCATTAACCCTGGGGTTCCTTGAGAGCTGACTTTGCCCAGGAGATAGCATTTCCATCTTTTGTGTATAGGGGTTCAGAATATATCACCCCAGAATATGCCACTTTGGAATATTGATTATTTTGAATTAAAAGTACTTGAGAAACTATGTAGGAGGGACACTGTGACCCTCCTTTGTCCCCCTGAAAGTAGGAGATAAGTCTCTACTGTGAAAGGTACTCTCCCTGTACCAGGAAGGTAGAAGGCATTTTTATAAGAAGGAAAAAAGGAATTGAGAGCCAAGGAGATGATGTAAAGAAATCTTGTTACTCTTTCACCATTTACTACTTCTAGCCCAAACCCTTCTGCCTTGTCAATTCTTTACAAATTTATTGTTTGTATAAAAGTTACCAAAGTTTCCTGATTTGATCACTCCTTTGAGTCTCATGTATTTGTGGGGTTCCTATAACTACTGCTACTGCTAAGTCACTTCAGTCGTGTCCGACTCTGTGCGACCC
>NW_011488044.1:9601-10130 GCF_000754665.1 Bison bison bison
AAATGACAAAGTATTCAAGCAGAAGCCCAGAGGAGGAAGTGGCATTTGAGATGGGCAATGGAGAATGCTAAAATTTTGAATATATTGTGTTTGGGGCAAGGCAGAAGATACATTCTTTCAGAATGGAAATGTGGTATAAGGCCAGAAGTAAGCATAATGTTTGTTCAGGAAAGAAGTACCATTTGCATCATGCATAGGAATAGAGGAGACAAGAAGTGGGTGATGAAACTAAGGGATGCAGTGGCCCACAAGCGAAGCCCAAGAATACTGAAGTGGGTAGCCTATCCCTTCTCCAGCAGATCTTCCCAACCCAGAAATTAAACCGAGGTCTCCTGCATTGCAGACGGATTCTTTACCAACTGAGCTATCGGGGAAGCCCTGTAAATAGTGTTGCAATGAACATTAAGGTGCACGTATCTTTTCAAATTATGGTTTTCTCCAGATATATGTCTAACTAGAAATCAGATTGCTAGATCATATGGTAGCTCTATTTTTAGTTTTTAAAATAACCTCCATACTATTCTCCATA
>NW_011488045.1:0-381 GCF_000754665.1 Bison bison bison
ATCCCCTTTCTTCATTCCCCAGTTCTCTCACACTGTATAACTGCTGGAAAGGCAGTTACAGTCTGAACCGCCACAGACTGCCTACACGCCAAGACCCTGCAGCTCTCCTGTCTCCATATGCCCCCCACTGGCTCCTTGTTTTAGAGATCACTGCAGCATCGTGGGCTGGTCCTTCCCCTGGCCCTTACCACTCTGGTCTGGCTTCTCTATTACTCTAATAACCCATCCCCGAAGGAAAGAAGTCTCATATTATGTTAGTTAGAAATATGGACTGTGCAGAAACAGGTGAAGAGGAAATCTGGGAACATTCATACATGAATACATTTTATTCACTTATTTGTAAGTTAAGGTTTCTGATTTTTTTTTCATTTGAGAGTCCCC
>NW_011488045.1:2949-4996 GCF_000754665.1 Bison bison bison
AGAAGATGTGGGCATATCCTTTCATCATGAAGTAGAGAAGAGCTTTATTGAGTATAGGAGGTTATGGAATAGGTTTCAAGCACACATTAGTGTAGCTAGGTTGAGTAAAAGAAATACTTTTAATTTTCTCTTTATTATTTAATGTTGCAGTACTTTATAAAGGGTTTTGAGTTTCTCCCTTTGAAGAAATTTTCTTAAAAGCAGTGGTGACCTACATGTAAAAGTCCTTGATTACTAGCCCAAGACAGGATTTTTAATTTTAGGTCTACTTAGATAATTTTGTGATCTTGAACAAGTTGAAGTTCCCACTGCTATTCATCTCTGCATTTCAAGTGAATTCTGTTTCATTACTTTAATATGGTCTCATAAAACTTTCAAACCAGTGTAGTTAAAACTGAGACAACTCCCAGTCACCACCTTGCTCTGCAGTAAAGGAAGCTAATTTTTTGTGTCTCTTTTAATAAGCACTTTCCCCTAAATATGGAAAGTTACATTGTTTCCGTTTTTTATTTTAAACATGCTATAGTGAGCCTCCATGTGCCAGTTTCTCTTCATAGGGTAGATACTGTGAGGCGGAATTACTGGAAGTGTTTTTAGATCTTCCCTGGAAGGTGGCGAGTATTTATGTTTCTTATAATCTGTACAGAAGTATTGTGATATATATAGATTGATATGTAGATAGGTAGATTTATACTATCTATATATACACATATATAATATTTAGACATTTTATGGATGTGGGTTTTATAAGTGTGATCTTAGTTTTGTAGGATAAATTCCTAGTAGTTGAACTTGATGGGAAAGGTATATATACTTAAAATTTTGATAGATATTGCCAAATTGTCCATTATAGAAAGGTTTTACTGATATCCACATGTTGATCTCTGTCAAGACTTCCTATTTTCCTACAGCCTTGCTGATACAGTGTGTTGGCAGACGTTTCGATCGTTGCCAGTATTCTAAGGGAACACTGCCACGGCACTGTTGGCTTCATCGGAGTGTCTCCTGTTATGAGTGGGTTGAGCTTTGTGGTCATTGTTTTGGTTTGTTCACACGTTTGAAAACCATTTTTACTGAGTTGCTATCTTTCTGTTGGGCCGTTAGACTTTGATTATAGTGGAATTTGACATGCTGAAAACTTTTTATGTTTATAAAGTTGGATGTATCAGTCTTAAGACCTAAAATCCTATGCTGTTCTTACAAAGGACTTTTCCTTTCTGAGATTATTGAAAGGATCTTCCATGGTCAAAATAGGCTCACTTTTAATATACTGAGTAAAATTGAATAGATGCAAAGGAATTCCTTTTGATGGAACTGCTCTTTTGCACTTACTTGCAACATTGATTGTTAAACCATCTAGAACTGTGCTTCTTTCTTGCTCATGTGTCTGTAGATCTGGTCATCTTTTGGGGACCACTCTCTTCTGTCTTAGATCTAATGATTAAAATATAGAACAAAAGGTTAGATCTTAGGTATATTTCTCTTAGCATTTTATTTTTTAGTATATATATAAACTATAAATATAAAATTGCTGCTTTGCAACCTACAAAGCAGTTTCTTTAGACTGATGACAGTAAGGATAAGTTTTTATCACATTTCCCCCTCATCTTGCTTCTATTATATCAGTAAAATTCTGTCCACAGGTGGTGGGGGGTGAGTGTTATCTTCAGAGATACACAGAGATGATTATTGGCCAACTGTAAACTCTAAAAGAATGGTGTATGTTTTCCTCTAGATCCCAAGGAAGAGAAAGAGGAGGAAGAATCTGCCCTCACTCAGGAAGCTCCCTCGGCAACAGCTCGGCCTAGCCGGGGCTGGCGCGGTAGCAGCCGCACATCCGTCTCTCGGCATCGCGACGCAGAGAACACCCGCAGCTCTCGGTCCAAGACTGGTTCCCTGCAGCTCATCTGCAAGTCAGAGCCAAACACAGATCAGCTCGATTATGATGCTGCAGAAGAGCATCAGTCTCCAGGTGGCATTAGCAGTGATGAGGAAGAGGAGGAGGAAGAAGAGATGTTGATCAGTGAAGAAGAAATACCGTTCAAAG
>NW_011488046.1:0-364 GCF_000754665.1 Bison bison bison
TTATTTATTTTTTGTTTTCCTCTCTCTCTCTGGCTATCTCACAGTCTGGACTGCTATCTCATGTTAGTTCCCTCAGATTGCCCTCAGGGTATTCAGGCCCCGCCCTTACCCTAAGCAATGCAGCCCGAGCCTCCCTGTCCAGTCCCCGCTTGCTAGTTTGGATGCAAGAGTCTGCTCTGCTTCTCCACTGGGAGTTGCCATAAGGCATGTAATCTGTGGGTTTTAATTATTATTACTATTATTTTTATTTTTCCTCCTGGTTATGTTGCCCTCTGAGATTCAGAGACTTGCCACAGACCTGCCGGTGAGAGTGTTTGCTGGTGTTTGGAAACTTCTCTTTGTTTAAGACTCCCTTCCCAGGACA
>NW_011488046.1:464-1068 GCF_000754665.1 Bison bison bison
CTCCCTGTCCTATTCCTCCAACATTTTAGGACCGCTGTTAATTATTTTCTATTTTGCTTATTGTGTCCCTCTCTTCCACTTTGCTGTTTTCCTTTGTTCTTTGATAATTTTATTTAGTGATTGGGTTTAATTCTTTTCTCTATATCTTCCTGGTATCTACTGTAGGTTTTTTCCCTCCTTTGGAGTAATCTCAAGGATTGTGTAAATTATCTTATAGTTGTAACATTCTATTTTAGGTTGATAATAGTTTAACTTCAATGCCATACTAAAATACTACAGTTTTATTCCACCCCAGACACATTGTATTATTATGGTCAAAGTTTTCTTCCTTGTATCCAATAACAATTTTTTTTTTACTTTAATATTCAGTTTAAAAGTAATTTGCACACCATAATTGCAATCTTAATTTAATTTGTATATGTCTTGGCTGCGTGGGCGCAGGAGGGCCTAGAGGAGCTATCCCACATTGAAGGTCAGGAAGGGCGGTGGTGAGGAGATACCCATCGTCCAAGGTAAGGAGCAATGGCTGCGCTTTGCTGGACCAGCCGTAAAGAGATTCCCCATGCACAAGGTAAGAGAAACCCAAGTAAGATGGTAGGTGTTG
>NW_011488046.1:4916-5891 GCF_000754665.1 Bison bison bison
TGTCTAGGAATGATTTTTATCCTCCTACAGTTTTAACAGATAATATTGCCAAGTATAATATTTTTGGTTGGTGGTATTTTTCTTCAGTAATTTGAGTACACCGTCTCATCATCTCATGGCCTTCAAATTTTCTACTGTGAGATCTACTGATTGCCTTATGAGGGTTCCCTTATATGTGATGAGTTGATTTTCTCTCATTGCTTTCAAAATTATCTCTTTGTCCTTGACTTGTGGCAACTTGGTTATAATACATCTCACTGTAACCTTTTAGTTAATTCAGTCTGGGGACATTTAGCTTCATGAATGTGAATGTTCCTTTTCTACCTCAAACTATGAAAGACTTTGTGAATTTGTGTGGCATATTTGTGCAGGGATTATGTTAACCTATTTTAGGCAGTTCCAAGTTCAACACTGAATATACATATACTGTTAAAATTAGAATATATTTTACTGGTATTATTTGTATATTCTTCCATTTTTTCTTTATGTAAATATAAATAAACTTCAATGTTCTTCTTTTCCTCCTCCTTTTCACAGAAAAGATAGCATTATGTATAATGTTCTATAGTTTGCCTTTTTTACACTTGATTTATCCTGGAGATCTTTGTTGTGATATTGATAATTATATTCCTTATCAGCCATTAACAGCTGTACTATATTTCATTCTGTGAATGAAACATGGCTAGTTTCACTAGTCCACAATAGTTTTCCACTGAGTTGTTTTCAGAGTTTGGATATTACAATCTTGCGATCAAAAGCTTTGCATACATTGTTTGATATGTGCTTGTGTGTGTGTGTGTGTGTGTGTGTGTGTTGTGGAGGATTTCTTCCAGAAGTGATAATGTGGAGTCAAAGGACATATGCATTTTAAATTTTATTTTTTCCATGTAATAGTTCTTCACCCATATAGTGGAAAGAGTGCTGTAATCTAAAAGGAAGTGGTATTTCAGTGTACTTTTTAATTTTTATTATTTT
>NW_011488046.1:8778-10635 GCF_000754665.1 Bison bison bison
TTTTACTTTATGCTTAGTGCTTTTGTTAAGTTGTCTAATTATATTTGTCTTAATTTTAAAAACGACTTATATGTCATCTCTAGAACATTGAAACTCAGGATTTATGTTTAGGTTGGTGATTCATCTGGAATCAACTTTTCTTTATGGTATAAGGTAGGAGCTGATGTAATATTTTATGTAAAAATATTCAGTTATTCCAACACCCTGAAGAGTCTCTTCTTTCTTGACTGAATTACCTTGGTGCTTGTGCTGAAAATCAATTAAGTGATTATTTATAGGCCTAATTAGGGACTGTATTTTGTTCCATTGATTGATTTATTTATACTGATTCCAATCAATGCAGTCCTTTTTTTAATGAAGGCATAGTTAATTTACAATGTTATCTTAGTTTCAAGTTTACAACAAAGTGATTCAGTTTGTATTATATATACATATTCAGTTATATATATATGTATATACATATACATATATATATATTTTTTAGATTAATTTCAATTATAGGTTATGACATATACTGAGTATATCTCCCTGTACTTTATACTAGGTCCTTCTTATTTATTTTATATAAAGTAATGTGCATATGTTAATATCAAACTCCTAACTTCCCTTCCCTCTTCCCCTGTCCTGCTCACAGCCTCCTTTCATAACCATAAGTTTGTTTTCAGTGTCTTTGAGTCTATCTCTGCTTTGTAAATAAGTTCATTTGTGTCATCATTTTAGATTCCATATAAAAGTGATATCATATGACATTTGTCTTTATCTGACTTCACTTAATATGATAATCTTTAGATCCATGTTTCTGCAAATGGCATTATTCATTCTTTTTAATTGTTGACTAATAGTCCATTATATATACATGTGTATATATATATATATGTATATACATATATATATGTATTATATACACACAAACACACACACCCCACATGTTTATCCATTCACCTGTAGATGGACATTTAGATTAGAATTTTCTCTGGATACATACTCAGGGGTAAAACTGCAGAATAATAAGGTTAACTCTAAATTTTTAAAGCAGAACCTCCATATTTTCTACATTGTGTCTGCACCAATTTATATTCTCCTCAACAAAGAAGCAGGGCTTCATTTTCTCCACGCCTATTGTACATATATATTTTTAAATGATGGACATTCTGACTGGCATGAGGTTTTGTCAAAACTCATTGAAGTTTTGATCTTCATTTCTCTCATAATTAGCAATACTGAGCATTTCTTCATTTGTTCTGTTGGTTATCTGTATGTCTTCTTTGGATAATATCTGCTTAGATCTTCTAAATGTGTTTTTTTTTTTTTTTTTGATACTCTACTGGTTCAGTCTTGGGTGACTGTACATTTCTGAGAATTTGTCCACTTATTCTAGCTTATTAATTTTCTGGGTGCACAGTTGCTTGTAATAGTCTCTTCTGATTCTTTGTATTTCTGTGATGTTGGTTGTAACTTCTCTCTTTTCACTTCTGAATTTACTGATCTGGGTCCTCCCCCTTTTGTTCTTGATGACTCTAGCCAAAATAAATTTTATCAATTTTATTTATCTTTTCAAAGAAGCAGCTTTTAATTTCATTGATCTTTTCTATTCTTTTAGCCTCTATTTCATTGATTTCTGCTATGATCTTTATGATTTCCTTCCTTTGGACTTTGCTTGTTCTTCTTTGTCTACTTGATTTAGATGCAAGTTTAAGTTGTTTATTTGAGATTTTTCTTCTTTTCTGAGGTAAGCTTGTATTGATATAAACTTCCCATTTAGAACTACTTTAGCTATGTCCCATAGGCTTTGGATTGTCATGATTTTGTTTTCATTTGTCTCTAGATAATTTTTGATTTCTGTTTTATTTTATTTTT
>NW_011488046.1:13742-14971 GCF_000754665.1 Bison bison bison
AAAGGATAACATCAAGACTGTATATTGTCATCTAGCTTACTTAACTTATATGCAGAGTACATCATGTGAACTCCCAGGCTGGATGAAGCACAAGCTGGAATCAAGATTGTCGGGAGAAATATCAATAACTTCAGATACACAAATGACACCACCTTTATGGCAGAAAGCGAGGAAAAGTGAAAGTGAAAGAGGAGAATGAAGAAGTTGGCTTGAAACTCAATATTCAAAAAATGAAATCATGGCATCTGGTCCGATCACTTCATGGCAAATAGATGGGGAAACAATGCAAACAGTGAGAGACACTATATTTTTGGGCTCCAAAATCACTGCAGATGGTGACATTAAAAAAGCTTGCTCCTTGTAAGAAAAGCCATGATTAACCTAGACAGCATATTAAAAAGCAGAGACATTACTTTGTTAACAAAGTTCCGTCTAGTCAAGGCTATGTTTTTTCCAGTGGTCATGTATGGATGTGAGAGTTGGAGTATAAAGAAAACTGAGCACTGAAGAATAGATGATTTTGAACTGTGGTGTTGGAGAAGACTCTTGAGAGTCCCTTGGACTGCAAGGAGATCCAACTAGTCCATCCTAAAGGAGATCAGTCCTGGGTGTTCATTGGAAGGACTGATGTTGAAGCTGAAACTCCAATACTTTGGCCACCTGATGAGAAGAGCTGACTCATTTGAAAAGACCCTGATGCTGGGAGAGATTGAGGGTAGGAGGAGAAGGGGACAACAGAGGATGAGATGGGTGGTTGGCATCACCAACTCGATGAACATGAGTTTGGGTAGACTATGGGAGTTGGTGATGGACAGGGAGGCCTGGCATGCTGCAGTTCATAGGGTTGCAAAGATTTGGACATGACTGAGCGAATCACTGAACTGAATATTCCATCATGTATATGTACACCAACTTCTTTATCCATTATCTACCGATGGGCATCAAGGTTTCTCCCATTTCCTTGATATTGAAAATAGTGCTGCAATGAACATTGAGGTACATGTGTCTCATTTAATTCTGGGTTCCTTGGAGTATAGGCCCAGCATTGGATTTGCTTTGTCATATGGCAGTTCTATTCCCATTTTTTTAAGAAATCTCCACACTGTTCTCCATAGTGGTTGTACTAGTTTGCATTCCCAACAGTGTAAGAGGATTCCCTTTTCTCCACACCCTCTCTAGCATTTATTGTTTGCAGAATTTTTGATGATCGCCATTCTGACCAGTGTGAG
>NW_011488047.1:0-325 GCF_000754665.1 Bison bison bison
AGTCCTGTGGCCACTGCTGAGTTTTCCAAATTTGCTGGCATATTGAGTGCAGCACTTTCACAGCATCATCTTTTTGGATTTGAAATAGCTCAGCTGGAATTCCAATACCTCCAATACCTATAAACTAGCTTTGTTTGTAGTGATGCTTCCTAAGGCCCACTTGACATCACATTTTAGGATGTCTGGCTCTAGGTAAAGAATCACACCTTTTTTTTTTGTTATCTGGGTCATTAACATTATTTTTGTATAGTTCTTCTGTATATTCTGTGTATTCTTGCCACCTCTTCTTAATATCTTCTGCTTTTGTCAGGTCCATACTGTTTCT
>NW_011488047.1:4618-4922 GCF_000754665.1 Bison bison bison
TGTCTGAGTCCACGTTTTCTTTGGCCCTGGTGGGAATAATCATCCAGTTGTCTAAAATGCCTATTTGCAAGTATGGGTCAAGAAGCTGAATTCAGTCAGGGAATCAGCAGTGCCCAGGATAAAGAGAGAAAAGAGTGGGAGTACACCACAAGCTGTACTATAAGAGATATGACTGCTGGAATGCTGAAAGGTCTTGGGTAGGAGGCTCCCTGGGGCTGTGCCAAGGAATGGCTGACCTTCCCCAGCCCAGTAAGGGAGCAACAAATGGTCCAGGCTCAGTCCCCACCTTGGCCTGGAAGTTTAG
>NW_011488048.1:0-382 GCF_000754665.1 Bison bison bison
GGGATGGAGTCTGGGTTTCCCGCATTGCAGCCAGATTCTTTACTGTCTGAGCCACCAGGAAAGCCCCCATAGTGGTGGATAGGTTTCCCCAAATTTGAATTTTTTAAAATGTAATTTCCATTTTATTATCTTTTCAGGGAACAGTATTTCTTCAGTCTTTAAGGACTTAGCTCATTACATGGGCTTTGGTGGAAGCTATGGGGCAGCAACCACAGGTCTAAATCGTGATGGAGGTGTTGGGTCCTTCTGGACTTCCTGGATTCCCAACTGCCTTACTCTGAATGGCACAACTCATGCAGTAATGTAGTTTCACATACAGCTTGGGAAGCACATGGTGTCAAAAACACTCGCTTTAGAAATGTCCCTGATGGCTGTGGCATCT
>NW_011488048.1:955-2349 GCF_000754665.1 Bison bison bison
TAGTCTTATTGTGAAAAGGGTTTTGACCTTCAGGATCCACATAAGGGTTTTAGGGATTCCCCAGGGGCCCACAGACCACAGTTTTTAGAAGAGCTACTGTACAGTGTTTTAGTGTAGGGATATACCACAACTTACTTATCTTTACTGTTGTTAGACATTTGTAGTGTTCTGTTTTGAGCTATTACAAATAGAAGTGATAAGAACAACGTTGCCCATATCTCTCGGGGCACGTGTGTATGCATTTGCATTGGATGTGCTAAAGGGTAGAGCTGCTGGGTCATAGGGCTGTGCATGCTCAAGTCTGGTTAATTATGCTGAATAATTTTTCAAAGTGGGATGCATTACCTCACACTTCCACCAGCAGTATCTGAGCCTTAGTGGGTCTGAATTCAGATGCATGTAATTTCAAAACCCTGAATAAAATTAATAGTTGCTTTGTCCTAAATAAAATTAATAGTTGTTGATGGCAAAAATTCAAACAGTATATAAAGTTTAAAGTGAAAAGTACTATAGGACTTCCCTGATGGTCCAGTGGTTAAGACTCCACCTCTCAATGTGAGGGGCATAGGTTCGATCCCTGGTTGGAAAACTAAGATCCCACATGCTACGGGGCCAAAAAAAAAAAAGAAAAAGAAATGTACCAACAGAAATAGTAACACTACTATATAAACAAAGATATATGTATAAGGATGTTAGCAGTAGCTCAGTTTGCAGTGGCAAAAAAAGGAAATAGAATCAATTCCAATCAGTCGTTAATAGCATAGAAATCTGGTGCATCTACATCACTGAGTATTGTCCATTAACAATGAAGAATTAGGTCTATAGCAATAGATTTAGAGAGATTCTTCAAAGTATTGTTAAGTGGAAAAGACAGGATGCTGGGAAGTATATGTAATATGATCTTATTTTAAAAAAACACTTGAAGGGGAGAATAGCACAAATTTCCAGTTCAAATCATTTCTCTTTGCTTACAGTCCACCAGTTGCTTTGTCACGCCACATTTTACATTGTTTTATATGTGGGTCATGACTTTTGGAGGAAGTGTGTTTTTCTTAGAGTTTCTAATTGTCTTTTTTGTTGTTGTTGTTGGCAAAAGGTTTTTGTGTTTTTTTCATGATATTACTCGTTTCTTCCAACTGTTTGGATGGACAACTTGTTAAATGCTCTGACATCTACTGACTCTTTCCAGGCCTCCCCTCTTCACAGTTGCCATCTTAGAATTTTTTCTATTGTGTTCCTGGCTTAGAATTTCTTCTCCTTAGATCCCAGGTCTTCTTTCTTAGATTTGTTTTTTTGATCGCTGGAGTACATCCTCAAGTAATTAATTTTTTCAGAGGAGGTAACTGGGAGTTAAAACTTCTGACTTACTTCATGTCTGCTGCTGCTGCTAAGTC
>NW_011488048.1:4244-6311 GCF_000754665.1 Bison bison bison
GGCTGTTACCATCACAAGAAGAGAGATAACCAGATATTACATACTTTTGATGAAAACACACAGCACCACCTATGAAGCTCTCTTGCCAAAAAATTAATCATCAATGAATCTCTACATCTAACTACCAGTTTTCTTGAAAGATACTACTGGGATATAACCACCAAAATCCATAGATAGTGGAAAACTCTCCAGTCGAAACCAGCCGACATCTGCAAGAAAAAGTTCCAGTAGAAAAAAATAATTGGTGGAGGAACCTATAGATTAAAAGAGACTTAAAAGATACACCAACTATTTGCACTATGTGGTCTTCTCTAAATGTTGATAGGAACAAAAAATATCTGTAAAAATTCATGAACCTATCAAGGATATTTGAATACTGATTGAATCTTTGATGAATATTTGTTAATATTTAGGTGTGATAAAATGTTGTGACTATGCTTTTAAAAAGAGTCATTTTAGAGAACTATACTGGAATAATGATGTCTATTGTTTGCTTTAATATCCAGAGGAGGAGAAGTAAATGTGGGTATAGATGCAATGAGATTAGCCTTGAACTGATAGTCACTCAAGCTAGGGGCACAGCAGGGTCTTGAGATTTTCACTCCACTTTTGTATATGCCTGAAGTTTTTCATAATAAAAAGTTGAAGGTAAAAAAATCTAAAGTTCCTGCATAGTCAGGAAAACCTGAATTTGAATTCTTCTGTAATTCTGTGACCTGGACTACATTTTTAACCTCTCTGTGGCTTTGTTTCCTCATTTATAGTAATGGTCCCCATGTTACAGAGTGGTGGTGAGGATTTCATGGGGTTATGTCTATAAATCCCTTCCAACACTCTCTGACCTAGAGTCCACTCAATAAAAGGTAGTTCTTGTTACTGTGATTTACTTATTTATTTTGATGGTCTTATCTAGAGGGGATGATCTGTGGCTGGTCCTAGGTGGATACTGCCAGGCATGCGTGCGTGCTCAGTTTCTCAGTCATGTTGGATTCTTTGGGACCTCGACTGTAGCCCACCAGGCTCCTCTGTCCATGGGCTTCTCCACCTAAGAATACTGGAGTGAGTTGTCAATGCCCTCTGGAAGGGGTTCTTCCAGACCCAAGAATCAAACCCCCTTCTCTTGTGGCTCCTACTTTGCATGTAGACTCTTTACCCCTGAGCCACCAGGGAAGCCCCAGCCTGTAGCTTGCCCTGATTGGCTGAAAGCTAACCTGTACTTTCTCATGATTGGCTGACTCCTAGGCTGTAGTATGCCTTGATTGGCGAGCTCCTAGACTATGGTTTGTCTTGATTGACTGACTGCTAGCCTGTAGTTTGCCCTGTTTGGCTCACTCCTTGCCTCTACGTTGCCTTGATTGGCTGACTCCTAGCCTGTAGATTAATTGAGGAATGTAGGGAAAATGACTAGGCCAGTCAGATAGGACCCAAATCAAAGCCCCTTATATTGGCAGTTAAGATAGATTCAGGGGATTAGATCTGGTAGACTGAGTGCCTGAAAAATCTATGGACAGAGATACCTAACACTGTGTAGGAGGCAGTAACCAAAACCATCCTAAAGAAAAAGAAACACAAGAAAGCAAAATCGTTGACTGAGGAGGCTTTACAAATAGCTGTGAAAAGATGAGAAGTGAAAAGCAAAGGAGAAAATGAAAGATATACCCATTTGAATGCAGAGTTCCAAAGAATAGCAAGGAGATATGAAAAAGCCTTTGTAAGTCATCAATGCAAAGAAATAGAGGAAAACAGTAGATTGGGAAAGACTAGAGATCTCTTTAAGAAAATTGGAAATATCAAGGAAATGTTTCATGCCGGATGGGCATAATAAAAAACAGAAAAGGTAAGGGCCAAACAGAAGCAGAAGAGATTAAGAAGAGGTGGCAAGGATACACAGAAGAATTATACAAAAATGTCTTAATGACCGGGATAACCACAATGGCCTTGTCACTCACCTAGTCAAGTGGGCCTTAGGAAGCATTACTACAAAGAATGGAGTGGAGGTGATGAAATTCCAGCAGAGCTATTTCAATTCCTAAAAGATGATGCTGTGAAAGTGATGCACTCACTACG
>NW_011488048.1:6411-6982 GCF_000754665.1 Bison bison bison
AAAGAGACAGAGGAACTAGAGATCAAATTGCCAACATTCATTGGACCATGGAGAAAGCAAGGGAGTTCCAGAAAAACATCTGCTTCTGCTTTATTGACTACACTAAAGCTTTGAATGTGTGGATCACAGTAAACTGTGGAAAATTCTTAAAGTGATGGGAATACCAGACGACCTTACCTGTCTCCCGAGAAATCTGTATGTGGGTCAAGAATCAAAAGTTAGAACATTACATGAAACAACTGACTGGTTCAAAATTGGGAAACGGCTATGACAAGGCTGTATACTGTCATCCTGCTATTTAACTTCTATGCAGAGTACATCATGTGAAATGCCAGGCTGGATGAATCACAAGCTGAAATCAAAATTGCCAGGAGAAATATCAACAACCTCAGGTATGCAGATGTTACCACTCTAATGGAAGAAAGTGAAAAGGAACTAAAGAGCCTCTTGATGAGGGTAGAAGAGGAGAGTGAAAAAGCTGGCTTGAAACTCAACATTAGAAAAACTAAAATTATGTCATCTGGTCCCACCACTTCATGGCAAATATAAGGGGAAAAGTGGAGAAGTAGTG
>NW_011488048.1:7933-8569 GCF_000754665.1 Bison bison bison
AAGGAAATCAACCCTGAATAGGCATTGGAAGGACTGATGCTGAAGCTGAAGCCTCAGTACTTTGGCCACCAGATGGGAAGAGCTGACTCACTGGAAAAGACTCTGATTCTGGGAAAGATTGTAAGCAAAAGTAGAAGGGGGTGACAGTGGATGAGATAGCTTCACCAACTCTGTGGACATAAGTTTGAGCAAACTCCGGGAGATGGTGAAGGACAGGGAAGCCTGGTGTGCTGCAGTCCGTGGGGTTGCAAAGAGTTGGATAGAACTTAGTGACTGAACAACAACAAACAAGTAAAGAACCACTACTTGTCTTGCCCAACACTTGGAAAAGGGAGGTGTTACCACTTACTTAAAACTGGCAGCCTTCTGTCAAACCTAATCTTTCTTGTTCTCTCATAGTCCTGGTCTCTACTGGCTGATCTGTTAAATTCCCATCGCATATTAATAATTGATAATTGTTTAATGTCATGATTTCCAGAAATATTTGCATTTTAACAAGAATTTCCAATAGAATGCCACCAACCCAGCATCATTATTTCTGATGGAATTATGAGCCATGTGACACTGCAGGTTAAAAAAAAAAGTATTTGAGGACTAGAGATCATTCCTCTGTACTCCACATATTACACCTTTTTT
>NW_011488048.1:8705-9673 GCF_000754665.1 Bison bison bison
CAAAAGCATCAATTCTTCGGTGCTCAGCCTTCTTCACAGTCCAACTCTCGCATCCATACATGACTACTGGAAAAACCATGTCCAAGCAATGGAAATCTGTGGGGAACATGGGCTACAGTGGCTGATTAGTCTAGTTTCCTGGGACTGATGGGGTTCCTGGGACATAGAATTTCCTGAGAAAGTTCTGGTTAAAGCAGAATCAGTTGGTCACCCCAAATGTCAAACGTATTAATAGGACCCACGTGTAATAGGGCAACTTGAGACTGTTGTATCCAGTGGAGATTTTGCTTGATCCCTCAGCCTGAAGACATCTCTGTAACAGTTTTGTGGGCAGGGCTTGCAGGGGAACAGAGTTATGGCCGGCAATCAGGACTGTAAGTGAGAGAAATGCTGACATTTCATGTATGACGTCTTGTCTTCTGAAATGAAAACTCCTTAGGAAGAAGAGCAGAGTTTTTACTCTTCTTCATTTTTCACAACACCTAACAGGATGCTAAAAAGTAGTCATTTATACAATAACCAAATTTTGCAAAGGTACCCCTGGACACCTCTTCATTCACATCCACACAATACTTGTTGGGAGACTGAATACAGAGTTTACATCTTCCTTTCCAAATTCAGGGATGGCTTGGACATGATAGAGTGATGGGCATCAGATTTACCTTCTGGCTGTGAACATATGTAAGTAAACAAAATATATGGAACAATTATTTTCAGGCATCAGATGAGTGAGAACTGCTAGAACTAAGCTCAACACTCTTTAAAGGATGATAACAAATTCTAGAAAGATCAGATACTGTCAATTCTCATTATTCATGGATTCCATATTTACAAATTCACCTACTGGCTGAAATTTATCTGTAACCCCCCAAATCAACGCTCTTGTGGCACTTTTGAAGTCATTCAGAGACATGCACATAGTGGCAAAATTTTGAATTCCCAAAGTGCACATTCCTAGCTGAGGTCAA
>NW_011488048.1:9773-13697 GCF_000754665.1 Bison bison bison
GTGCAAGAAGGCTTGACGTGCCTTACAGAGAAAGTACATGTGTTGGTATATTAAGTAAGTTATCTTTAAATGGAAACACATAAAACAGGGTTACTTATTGATCCATTGATGACCATGTTTTGACCAGACGCTAGCAGAACCCTAACCTTGTATTTGCCCTAGAGGCACTGGTTCAGGCTTCATTAACTCAGTGTGCATGGTGACTCTATAGAACATAACTACAGAACTTTCAGTAATGAGAACCAATTGTAATTCATCCCCAGCAGACTTGTTCCATAAGAATTATTAAAGGAAATTCTTCAGACTTAAGGGAAATTATACCAGCTGGAAATTCAGAGCTATGTGAAGGAATGAAAAGCACTGGACATGTTAATGTCTGGGTAAACATAAAAGACTCATTTTTCATTTCTTAATGTACTGAAAAGACAATTGAGTATTTTAAACAAAAAGAATTACAGTGTCTTGTGGAATTTGTAATCTATTTAGAAGTAGAAAACAAGATTACAATGGGAAGGAAAGGAGTAAAGGGGAGTGTGCTGTTAAAAGGCTGTTACATTTTATGTGAACTGGTACAGTATTAATTCAAAGTACACTGTGATAAGTTATGGATTCCTACTGTGGTGTTCAGATCAACTACTAAAACATAAAATAAGACATATGGCTAAAAAGCCAAAATAGGATACTAAAAATACTCAGGAAATGTTAAGGAAGGGAGAAAAGGAGGGGGAAAAAAGAAAGAATAGGACAAATATGAAGAAATCCCAAGATGGGAGATTTAGAAACAACCATATCAATAATTACAGGGACTGTGGTAAACACTCCAAACGAAAGCTAGATGCTGTCAGCCTGGCAATACAGAAATAGGTAGTCTTCCCTATAGGAAAGGGAAACCCAGTCTAATAGTTTAAATACTAGGGTAAAAGTAGAAACACAGGGAATTCCCTTGAGGTCCAGTGGTTAGGACACAGCACTTCCACTGCAGGGAGCCCCAAAGATCCTGAAAACTGCATGGTGCTGCCAAAAAAAAAAAAGTAAAAGGACAAGGAAAAATATATACTACACAAACATGAAGCTGAAGAAATCTAGTGATTATATTAACATCAGAGAAAACAGACTTTAAGATAAGGAGTATTACTGGAGATAGGGAAGGATATTTCATAATGATGAAAGGCTCAATCCATAAGAAGTCATCATTCTGAATATGTGTGTACCCCTAATAACAGAGCTGTGAAATATATGAGGCAAAACCTGGTAGAATTTAAAGGAGAAATAAACAAATCCACAATTATAGTTGAAGCCTTTAGCACTCCTCTCTCAGTTATCAATAGAAAAAGTAGATGGTCATTAAGATACCATCAAACAACTTGTCCTAATTAACATTCACAGCTCTCTCTCTGCAACAACAGCAGAAGACACAGTCTTTTCAAGTGGATGAGGGATATTCAGCATGAGAAACCATGCTGGACCATAATGAAAGTATCAATAAATTTATAAAGATGAATATAGTACAGAGCATGTTTACTGACCACAGTAGAAAAAGAATTACAGTAGAAATCAATAATTGGAAAGATAACTGGGAAATTCCCTGAATGTTTGGAAATTAAACAAATGCAAGGACTTCCTTGACAGTCCAGTGGTTAAGACTTCACCTTCCAATGCATCGGGCGTAGGTTTGATCCCTGGTCAGGGAGCTAAGATCCCACATGCTGCGGGGCCAAAAAACCAAAACATAAAACAGAAACAATATTGAATAAATTCAATAAAGACTTTATAAAAGGTCCATATTAAAAAAATCTTAAAAAATTCAGTGATATTTGGGCACTTCTGGCTGAATTGACTGGAGGCCAGTCACTGGTAAAGTATACAATACCCCTTCTTTCTCCCCCAAACACCTAACAGTGTCTTTATATCCATCTATATATGAATATATATATGAATTTGTGGAGTCTTTTGCTCTGTGAAGTGAAGTGAAAGTTTCTCAGTCGTGTCCAACTCTTGTGACCCCATGGACTATACAGTCTATGGAATTCTCCAGGCCAGAATACTGGAGTGCATAGCCTTCCCCTTCTCCAGGGGATCTTCCCAATCCAGGGATCAAACCCAGGTCTGCCACATTGCAGGCAGATTCTTTGCCACCGGAGCCACAAGGGAAGACCTTTTGCTCTGTAAACATGAGAAAAAATAAGTTGTTGGTGGTGAAGAGGGCTAGACAAAGGCAAGAGGAGTTCTGAGGGGATAAAATGGCATGGATTCCTTTTCTAGACCTTTCACTTCAGTGCTTAAGCAAATGAGAACCGTGAGTTTCTGGACTTGCCTGAGGGAGACTTTGAGAGACTGAAAGAAAGCAGGGCTTTCTTTCCTCTTTGAGGCCCAGGAGCAGAGAATGGCACAGGATTGGGGAGGATACCCATCTAATCCAGAACCACTTGGGCACCCCAAGGCTTGCAAGCTCTGGGAGGAGCTACAGTAAGCCCTGGTAGCATGGATATTGGTATCTCATCATGGATGCCAAGCTGTCAGATTGCTCTAAATAGCCTTGCAAGCAGGGGGCATGAGAATTGGAAGCTGGAACAGTATAGGAACGAGCAAAGAAACCAAGGTGTGACTCCCAGAAACAAATGGGCTGGGGTGGGACACTTGAAAGCGGTGTGTGGTCTCCCAGGTCTGTGCTTACCTAAGAAAGCATGTATCACTCACTGGTAGCCAAACATGGAATAGTCTGCTTTTCTGGAATAAGTAACAAGATCCTTCAGGAGCCAATATTAGGGCCAATCTTGGAAATCTAGGTTTGTTTCAGGGTCTGTGCAGAGAGAGGTATGTAGCCACTCCTGAGTGCTCTGTACCCTGGACTGCAACAGATTTCTCTGTGCAGAGAATCACTGCACTTTGTAGATTCTTGATGAAGAAAAGTCCCTTATCTTCAGTTCTTAGAAGGTTAAATTTGGGAAGGAGCCCCACAAGGTCACTGATAAGTGCAGGAGGCTGGTATAGACCTGTATAAATTGTTCAGAAGACTCAACACTGGATGTAGACCTGGGGCTTTTAAAGACTGGCAAGATCATCATAAAGAGCATTTCACAGTAAGGTTAAGGGCAGGAAGACAGTCAAGAAAATGATACAGGGACTTCCCTAGTGGTCCAGTGGCTAAGACTCCGCACTCCCAATACAGGAAGCCGGGGTTCAATCCCTGGTCAGGGAATGAGATCCCACATGCCACAGCTAAGTGTTCACATGCCACGACTAAGACTTGTCTCAGCCAAATCAATCAATCAGTATTTTTTAGTGAATGTGCACTTCAGATATTCACAATATATTTTATCTATTTTTATTGAAAATTTATCAGTGTCATAAGTCTCTAACACACACATATATAAAACTCTGAGTCAGTGATCTAGAAAATGCCTTTTATAAAAAAAGAATCATAATTTTGAAAATTGTGAGTATATTATCTGCATGAATAAAAGCTCTTAGCTCTCAAAAAAATAAAACAAATTTAAAAAAAGAAAAGGATACAATTGAAAGTGACACAGTGATGGATGATAAAGACAGAGCAGAGCTCCTCTATGTTCACTTTGTACCTATCTTTTCTATCAAGGAAAATTTTTCATACTGAAAAGTCTAACCCGGGGCTTTTCAAACTTTAACATGCATGTGCATCACTTCAAGATTTTGTTAAAATGGAGATTCTGATTCAGTGGGTCTGGGTGGGGCCCAAGATCCTGTGCTTCTGACAAGCTCCCAGGTGATGCTGATGAAACTGGACTTCCAACCCCACTTTGGGGTTTTTTTTTTTTTTATTAATATTTACCAATTTCTTTTTAAATTTTTTAAATTAACCTTTTTTTGTTGTGTTGGGGTATAGTTGATGAACAATGTTGTGATAGTTTCAGGTGATCAGTGAAGGGACTCAGCCATACATAGACA
>NW_011488048.1:15570-16239 GCF_000754665.1 Bison bison bison
TTCTGTTGGCTATCTATTTTACATACGGTAATGTAAGTTTCCATGTTACTCTCTCCATACATCTCAGCCTCTCCTTCCTTCTCCCCATGTCTGTAAGTCCATTCCCTCTGTTTCTCCATTGCTGCCCTGTAAATAAATTCTTCAGTACCATTTTTCTAGATTCCATATATATGCATTAGAATACAATATTTATCTTTCTCTTTCTAACTTACTTCTCTCTGTATAATAGGTTCCAGGTTCATCCACCTCATTAGAATTGACTGAAAAGCGTTCCTTTATATGGCTGAGTAATATTCCACTGTGTATATGTACCACAACTTCTTTATCCATTCATCTGTCAGTGGACATCTAGGTTGCTTCCATGTTCTAGCTATTGTAAATAGTGCTGCAATGAACAATGGGATACATGTGTCTATTTCAGTTTTGTTTTCCTCTGGGTATATGCCTAGGAGTGGGATTGATGGGTCATATAGTGGTTTTATTCCTAGTTTTTTTTTAAGGAATCTCCATACCGTCTTCCATAGTGGCTATATCAATTTACATTTCCACCAACAGTTTAAGAGTGTTCCTTTTTCTCCACACTCTCTCCAGCATTTGTTTGTAGACTTTCTGACAGGTGTGAAGTGATATCTCATTGTAGTTTTGATTTGCATTGAGCAATGAGTGAGC
>NW_011488048.1:16894-17452 GCF_000754665.1 Bison bison bison
ATTCTGAGGGTTGTCATTTCACCTTGCTTATAGTTTCCTTTGCTGTGCAAAAGCTTTTAAGTTTAATCAGGTCCCACTTGTTTACTTTTGTTTTTATTTCCGTTCCTCTAGGAGGTGGGTCATAGAGGATCTTGCTTTGATTTATGTCATCAAGTGTTCTGCCTATGTTTTTGTCTAAGAGTTTTATAGTTTCTGGTCTTACATGTAGGTCTTTAATCCATTTTGAGTTTATCTTTGTGTATAGTGTTAGGAAATGTTCTAATTTCATTCTTTCACATGTAGCTGTCCAGTTTTCCCAGCACTATTTATTGAAGAGGCTATCTTTGCCCCATTGTATATTCTTGCCTCCTTTGTCAAAAGTAAGGTACCCATAGGTGCATGGTTTTATTTCTGGGCTTTCTATCTTGTTACATGGGTCTATTTTTCTGTTTTTGTGCCAGTACCATACTTTTCTGATGACTGTAGCTTTGTAGTATAATCTGAAGTCAGGAAGGTTGATTCCTCTAGCTCCATTCTTCTTTCTCAAGACTGCTTTGGCTATTTGGGGTCTTTTGTTTT
>NW_011488049.1:0-439 GCF_000754665.1 Bison bison bison
GTGGTACATATACACAATGGAATATTACTCAGCTATTAAAAAGAATACATTTGAGTCAGTTCTAATGAGGTGAATGAACCTGGAGCCTATGATACAGAATGAAGTAAGTCAGAAAGAAAAACACCAATACAGTATATTAACCTATATATATGGAATTTAGAAAGATGCTAACAATGAACCTATATGCGAGACAGCAAAAGAGACACAGATATAAAAACAGACTTTTGGACTCTGTGGGAGAAGGTGAGAGCAGGATAATTTGAGAGAATAGCATTGAGACATGTATATTACCTTAGGTGAAATAGATGACCAGTCCAAGTTTGATGCATGAAACGGGGCACCCAAAGTTGGTGCACTGGGACAACCCAGAGGGATGGAATGGGGAGGGAGGTGGGAGGGGGGTTGAGGATAAGGAGACACATGTATACCCGTGGCTGAT
>NW_011488049.1:4645-4965 GCF_000754665.1 Bison bison bison
CTGCAAATCCCAAGGCTCTGATGTGGAGATATGCTAGGCATATTTAAGGAATAGCAGGGAAGTGAATGGAGCTGGTTCCTAGTGTGGGAGGAGTGGTGGGATATGAACTCAGAAGGATGGGGGGAGCCCAATCATATAGGGCCTCATGGCTCTAAGCAAAACTTTGAATTTTATTCCGAGATGGATCGTTAAGGAGAGGTTTCAAGCAGAGGCATGGCATGAACTGACCGCTACTCAGGACCACTCTGGCTACCATGCTTAGCAGACAACATGAGGACCAGGAATAAGCGGGATATTTGCGGAGGCTAGTCCAGAAATAC
>NW_011488050.1:0-311 GCF_000754665.1 Bison bison bison
CTGAACTGATCCCCTTTTAACAGAAATGTTGATGTATGGCCAAACCAATACAGTATTGTCAAGTAATTAGCCTCCAATAAATTTATATTAAGAAAAGCAAAAAAAAATTAATTTTTCATTCTTTCTTACTTTACTTTAGACCATACTTTTGTATTTATTTATTTAGTAGTGTAGCTATAGTGTAGTACCTGAAAACTTTAATCCTAGAACCAGGTTTCTTAGATTCAAATTCCAACTCTACTTTTTACTGCTTGGTGACATAGGTTAACTACTTAAAATATGTTTCAGTTACCTTATGGACTTCCACAGTA
>NW_011488050.1:4618-5131 GCF_000754665.1 Bison bison bison
GTTTTTGTTTGTTCGTTTTTTCTCTCTTTCTTTTCCTTCTTCTTTTCTTTAACATCGTATTTTTGAAATTCCAAACTCTACTCTAGATTTTTAATTGTTGCTTTTATGTATTTGTTACCAATTTTGTACCTTTAAGGACCCAATCTTCAGGACCCATTTTTCACTAGGGAGTGAGATTACTGGCTTGACTGCTCTCTCTCCCTTTGGACTCTCCTTTTTCTCCACCAGGTCGCCTGTGTCTCCTCCCTAACCCCTCTCTACTCTACCCAACTCTGTGAATTTCTGTGTGTTCCAGACGGTGGAGAACACTTAGGGAACTGATTACTGGCTGGATCTGTCTCCCTCCTTTTCATTCCCCCCTTTTATCCTTCTGGCCACCTCTGTTACCTTCCTCCTTCTTCTCTTCTCTGTATAACCCCGTGAACATCTCTGAGTGGTCCAGTTGTGGAGTGCACATAAGGAAGTGACTACTGGCTACCCACTCTCTCCACTATTGATTCCACCTCATCTCTA
>NW_011488051.1:0-361 GCF_000754665.1 Bison bison bison
AACTTTTAAAGTTCTTTCTTCTGCAGTATATTTCCTTTCATATCCTTCTTTCTGTGCTTCTCCATTTGTCTACTGCTTGTCCTAAGTATTGTCTATTGCCCCAGGCTTTTCTGGTTAATTCTTGTGCCTTTACATTTTTTTAGTAAATGCATGTCTTCAAGACAGCCCAGCGGTGGAAACACTCCAAGGAAGTCAAGACAAAGACAAGCTCTTGCACCAACCTTTCAGGGAGCCTCCAGAGAGATCAAAATTGACAACCACAATTCTTTGAGAGTAACTCCATATTTCCCCCTCCGGAACTCACATCACGCACCAGGATGACAAGAGCCATCTTTAAGGCAGTGTGGTTTTTAGGGGGTGG
>NW_011488051.1:4733-5086 GCF_000754665.1 Bison bison bison
AGAGAATTCCCTTTTTTCATATTTTTAAATTAAGTTTGGATAACTAAAGTACACTGTCAAAATCCTTATAAAATACAAAAGGGAAAAAGGTATAAAATGAAACAGATAAGTAAGAAAACACCCAATTATTGTAAAACATGTATGATATATGTAAATTAAAATGCATCAATATATTTATGTAAATATAAAACATGATAAAGATCAAATAAAAATGTAATCAGTGTTTGTTTTAGGACTGTGGAATTGTAAATACAGTGAACATTCCTCTTAACTTGCCTTGGGAAATTACAGTTTACAGCAGCTGTCTCATTTGGTCCATAAATTATGTAAGCACTTAAGAGTACACAATTTAT
>NW_011488052.1:0-368 GCF_000754665.1 Bison bison bison
GGGGATCTTTTGGACCCAGGGATCAAACTGGTGTCTCTTATGTCTCCTGCAATGGCAGGTGAGTTCTTTACCACCAGTGCCATCTGGGAAGCCCAAGTGATCATATACTTGCTATTAAAAATTTTGTTAAAACTTCACACAAGCCAATGATGTGACATTTTCAAAATGCATTAGAAATTTCATTTTGAACCTAAACATTATGGTCACAACCCAGTCCCTGCCATCACATACACACACATGCACACAAACACACACACACATACACACATATAGCTGTAGACGTTGTTGACAACAGGCTATTCAAAAGTCTCATAACTGAGGGGAGTCATTTCTAAGTTCATTATCTACTTATCTACTTACAGTGTCTC
>NW_011488052.1:468-1169 GCF_000754665.1 Bison bison bison
TAACACATTATACCTGGAGAGCTGCTCCCCTACAGTAATGACATTCCCTCAATTCTGTCCTAGAATATGGAATACAATAGAATGATCGTTCACATAAAAATAATATACTATCCTCTCAATCATTCATTTATTGCATCAATATGTTTTAAGGACCTACTAGGTGTTCTAGGCATTGTGTCTCTTCTATCTTGGAGTTTCCACTCATTAGGGGAAAAAAACCTATACATGAATATATAGCATTTTTTGATAGTAATACATGCTACCAGGAAAAAAAAAATAAAAGTATCAAAAGAGGAAAGGAGTGATTTTGATGGTCTGTTAAACAGAGTAGTCAGAAAAGTCCTCACTGACGCCTGAATAAGGGTAGGAAGCAAGTCATGTAAGTAATTGGCAAAGAGCCTTCCAGGAAGAGAGAAACATGTCTGTAAAATCACTGAGTTGAAAGCATGGTCTGTACATTGGAAGCAAAGCTAGAGGCACATGAACAGATGTTCAATGACACTAATCATTAAAGAAATGCAAATCAAAACTGCAATGAGTTATTACCTCACTCTGGTCAGAATGGTCATTATCAAAAAATCTGCAAACAATAAATGCTTCAGAGGATGTGAAGAAAAGGGAACCCACCTACACTGTTGGTAGGAATGTAAATTGATAAAACCACTAAGGATATCAATATGGAGGTTCCTTAAAAAACTAAA
>NW_011488052.1:4916-6589 GCF_000754665.1 Bison bison bison
TATTCCCTGGTTGCTCAGCTAGTAAAGAATCCACCTGTAATACAGGAGACCCCGGTTCAATTCCTGGGTTGGGAAGATCTCCTGGAGAAGGGATAGGCTACCCAACCCATTATCCTTGGGCTTCCATGGTGGCTCAGATGGTAAAGAACCTGCCTATAATGCGGCAGACCTGGGTTCGATGCTGGGGTTGTGAAGATCCCCTGGAGGAGGGCATGGCAACCCATCCCAGTGTTCTTGCCTGGAGAATCCCATGGACAGAGGAGCCTGGTGGGCATGGGGACTGCCTACCAATGCACGAGACACAAGAGATGAGGGTTCAATCCCTGGGTCAGGAAGATCCCCTGGAAAAGGAAATGGCAACCCACTCCAGTATTCTTTCTGGGGAATTCCATGCAGAGAGGAGCCTGCTGAGCTACAGTCCATGGCGTCAAAAAGAGTCAGATGTGACTTAGGGACTAAACAACAAATGTATAGTTGTATATGTATAATCATGCACATACATATACATACTATTTGCAACTTTCTCTTTTACCTAATCATAGACCAGGGCTATCTTTACACCATGGCAATAAATATACTGCTACAGCATGGATTTTATAAGTTTCCTAATACTGTATTAAATATATTTACCATAAACTTTACCAATCCCATACTGATGGATATTCAGGTCTTCCCTATAATAAAGGCCATATATGACAAGCCCACAGCTAAAATCATCCTCAGGTCTAAGATCAGGAAGAAGATAAGGATGCCTATTACACCCACTGTTATTCAACAAGTACTAAAAGTCCTAGCCAGAACAACTAGGCTAGAAGAAGAAATAAAAGGCATTCAAATTGAAAAGAAGTAGTAAGACTGTCACTATTTGTACATTACATGATATTATACATAGAAAACTCTAAAGACACCACCAAAAATATTGTTAGAATTAATATATTCTGTAAAGTTGCAGGATATGAAATCAATATACAAAATCTGTTCCTTCTATATACTCATAATGAACTAGCAGAAAGAAAAGTCAAGCAAACAATTCCATTTACAATTGCATCAAAAAGAATAAAGTACCTAGGAATAAATTTAACCAAGAAGGTAAAAGACCTGTACACTAAAGACTGTAAGACATTAATGAAAGAAATTTAAGAAGACATAAAAAAATGGAAAGGTATTCCATTTTTGTGAACCAGAAGAATTAATACTGTTAAAATGTCCAAGCTACCCAAAGTCATTGACAGATTCAAAGCAATCCCTATTAAAAACTCCAATGGCAATTTTCTTTTTTTATTTTATTTTTTAACTTTACAATATTGTATTGGTTTTGCCATATATCAACATGAATCCGCCACAGGTATACACATGTTCCCCATCCTGAATCCTCCTCCCTCCTCCCTCCCTGTACCATCCCTCTGGGTCATCCCAGTGCATCAGCCCCAAGCATCCAGTATCCTGCATCGAACCTGGACTGGCGACTCGTTTCATATTTGATATTATACGTGTTTCAATGCCATTCTCCCAAATCATCCCACACTCTCCCTCTCAATTTTCACAGAGATAGAACAAGCAATCCTAAAATTTGTATAGATCCATAAAGTTTCATTCTTCAAAAAGTGATTTAACTACAGTTGACCCTCAAACAACACAAGTTTTAACTGCACGGGTCAATTATATGCATATTT
>NW_011488052.1:10564-11425 GCF_000754665.1 Bison bison bison
ATGGACTGCAGCCTTCCAGGCTCCTCTGTCCATGGGATTTTCCAGGCAAGAGTACTGGAGTGGGGTGCCATTGCCTTCTCCAACATGCTGTCTAGGTTGGTCATAACTTTCCTTCCAAGGAGTAAGCATGTTTTAATTTCATGGCTGCAATCACCATCTGCAGTGATTGAGAATTCCCAAATCCAGTTAACCCCCAGAAGAATGAGAGATAATGACAAAAAATGACTATTTTTACATGCTCTTACAATTTCGAGGTGATTTGCTCCATGGCAATGATAACTACACAACGAGATATGCATGACTATACTTCACAGGTGAGTGAGGAGAAGAACATGTGTAGCATAGAGCAAGTAAGAAGATGAATCAGAATTTTATACATATACTTATGATATCATGCTTCCTCAAAGATTTATTACATTTTCAAAAAGAGTTTTGAAACAAATGTTTGGCATTAACATTCTTTGTGTGTGTGTTAGTCATTCAGTCATGTCCGACTCTTTGTGACCCCATGGATTATAGCCCACCAGGCTTCTCTGTCCATGGAATTCTCCAGGCAAGAATACTGGAGTAGGTTGCCATTTCCATTTCCAGGGGATCTTCATGACGCAGGGGTTGAACGTGTGTCTGCTGCATTGCAGGCAGACTCTTTACAGACCGAGTCATAGGGAAGACTCACTTGAAAGTCGTTTAGTCATGTCTGACTCCTTGTGACCCCATGGACTATACAGTCCATGGAATTCTCCAGGCCAGAATACTTGAGTGGGTAGCCTTTCCCTTCTCCAGGGGATCTTCCTGACCCAGGGATCGAAACCAGGTCTCCCACATTGCAGGTGTATTCTTTACCAGCTGAGCCACAAGGGA
>NW_011488053.1:0-2307 GCF_000754665.1 Bison bison bison
GAAAAGATGTTGACGATAACCCTGTATACGAGACAGCAAAAAGAGACACAGATGTATAGAACAGTCTTTTTGGGACTCCGTGGGAGAGGGAGAGGGTGGGATGATTTGGGAGAATGGCATTGAAACATGTATAATATCATATATGAAATGAGTCGCCAGTCCAGGTTCAATGCAGGATACAGGATGCTTGGGGCTGGTGCACTGGGATGACCCAGAGGGATGGTATGGGGAGGGAGGTGGGAGGGGGGTTCAAGATGGGGAACACATGTACACCCATGGCAGATTCATGTCAGTGTATGGCAAAACCAATACAATATTGTAAAGTAATTAGCCTCCAATTAAAATAAATAAATTTATATTAAAAAAGATGGAAAAGATGTGACTTTTTAAGGTTCTACATTCCTACCAGTTTGTCTACTGTCAAACACAGTGTCACTAACATCTTACTTTTCTCATTGTGGAAGGCTTCGTCAACTGCTGCCTTCTCTGAGCTGATGTCAGCAGTGGTCTTTGGCAGGGGCCCCATAGAATGAGTCTTTGGTCCCTGATGTTAATTCTTTCTTAAACATGGTGAAATTCGCCAGTGAAGCCATCTTTTCCTAGTCATGCTGTCAGGTCAGTTTGTTTCTCTTCTTCAGTTCTTATCTCATTGTAACAAAGATTTGGAATGATGGATTAATTATAGCTCAAGAAGTCAGGATTTCTTGGCTCTTGTCTCATTGTAGCAAGGACTTGAAATAAGAGACTAGTTATAGCTCAAGCAGACAGATCTTTTATTAAACAGACAACAGATAGAACAATCCTAGGACATGGGAGTGGGTTTTTCTTTGATTTTTATTTTTGGAAAATTTTGACTTCTGACTCAATCTTGTTACATGTTGTAGGTCTATTCATATTTTCTATATCTTCTTGAATTAATGTTGATAGTTTGTGTGTTTCTAGGAACATATACATTTTATCTTGCTCAACGAATTTGTTATTATACAACTGTTCATAGTAGTCTATCTCTCTTTCTGTGAGAGAAAGAGTTACACAATTGGGTTACATAATTGTGGAGGCTGGTAAGTCCGGTATTGGGTAATCCAGCAGTCTGTAGACCAGGGAAGATTTGATGCTGGCAGCTCAAGTCCAAAGGCTGTTGGTAGAGTTATCTCTTCTTCAGGGGATCAGTCTTTTTCTGTTAGGCCATCAATTAAAATCCACATTGTGGAGGGTAATCTGCTTTACTCAAATTCTGATGATTTAAATGTTAACTTCATCTAAAATATACTTTCACAGAAATATCTAGAATAATATTTAGTGAAATTCTGGTATCATGGCCTAGCTAAGTTGACATATGAGAAAATCCACAGCTATTTAGAAGTATATTATTTAAATTCCACACATTTATGAGTGTTCCAAATTTCTTTGTTATTGATTTTTGAATTCATCCATTGTTGTTGGAGAACACACCCTATATTATTTCTAGCATTTAAAATATATTGAGGTTTGTTATGTGGCCTGGCACATGCTCTATCTTGGAGAATGTTCTACATGCACTTAAGCAGAATGTATATCCTGTTGTTGTGGGGTGGAGTGTTCTATAGATGGCTAGTTGGTTTCCAGCATTGTTAAGTCTTCTGCTTCCTTATTGACCTTCTGTCTAGTTTTTCCATCCATTATTGAAAGTGGGGTATTGGAGTTTTGCATTATTAAATCATTATTTCTCTCTTTACTTTGTCAGTTTTTGCTTCATGTATTTTTTGAAATTGTGTTTAAAATTTTTTAAGTTGTCAGAGTAGTTTCATGTAATTTAAAAAGCTTTTTTTTTTTTTTGCTACAGATAACATTTATATGCATTTTGACATCCTGGAAAAAACATTTTTGACCCACTGCTGGGCATATATCCTGAGGAAACCAGAATTGAAAGAGACACATGTACCCCGATATTCACTGCAGCACTATTTACAATAGCTGGGACATGGAAGCCACCTAGATATCCAGCCACAGATGAATGGATAAGGAAGTTGTGTACATATACACAATGGAATATAACTAAGCTATAAGAAGGAATGGATTTGAATCAGTTCTAATGAGGTGGGTGGACCTGAAGCCTATTATGGAGAGTGAAGTAAGTCAGAAAGAGAAACTCCAATACAGTATGTTAACATATATATATGTAATTTAGCAAGATGGTACTGACAATCCTACATGCAGGGCAGTAAAGGAGACACAGATGTAAATAACAGACTTTCGGACTCAGTGGGAAAAGGTGAAGGTAGGATGATTTGAGAGAATAACATTGAGACATGTATATTACCATATGTA
>NW_011488053.1:2407-3102 GCF_000754665.1 Bison bison bison
CACTATTGTAAAGTAATTAGCCTCCAATTGAAATAAATGAATTAGTTTAAAAAAATAAAAGGAAGACAGAGAAACCAAAAAAGAATCCAGCTTGCAATGCAAGAGATGTGGGTTCAACCCCGGTCAGGGAACTAAGATCCCACATACTATGGAGCAACTAAGCCCACACACGACAAGTACTTTGGCCTCACTCTGGAGCCCTCATGCTGCAACTTCTGAGCCTGCACACCACAACTAGAGTCTGTGTGCTGCAACAAACAGTCCTGGGTGCTACAACTAAGACCAGACACAATCAAGTTAAAAGAGAAAAAAAAAAAAAGATTTGTGTGGATTAGAAGTGTCTCCCACCAAAGTGGGCTTCCTAGTGAGGGACTGACAACTTTGTTAAAATGCCATTTCTCCCTATTATTCCTGGTTGTTTCTGGTCCTTTACTGACCATACCCATCCATTCTCCCTCCATTCCCATGAGGATAAGAATTGCTCTAGGCTGGATCAGACTCTGATTACTGTAAGACAGGTGAAAGTAAAACAAAAAAGAACAGAGAAAGAGAGAGGGGAAATTTTCATTACTTCCGAGATCAGTCTTTCATATATCACTTAATGGATCTTTATTTTATTTAGGAATTTAAACCCTAACATTTTAAAATTATCTTCATTATATTTGTTATTTTCACAATATGTGTTGTCTTTAAAA
>NW_011488053.1:3202-3637 GCF_000754665.1 Bison bison bison
TATCGGATGATAATGATGTATTTTGTTTTCTTCAGACCATTGGGTACTTGCTGCTTGATGCTGCAACCAAAGATCCCAGGTGGCAGCAGGAGAGGCTTTGGATGCCGTCTTTAATGTTTTTGGAGAAGGCAATGGCACCCCACTCCACTACTCTTGCCTGGAGGATCCCGTGGACTGAGGAGCCTGGTGGGCTGCAGTCCACGGGGTCGCGAAGAGTCGGACACGACTGAGCGACTTCCCTCTCCCCTTTTGATGTTTTTGCCGATGATAAAGAAGCTGAAAGGGCCTCAATTCAAATTAATCATCTGCTCTGGCAGAATTCCAGATAGTGTTCAAATGAATGTTCTTTTTATTTTTTTACTTTATTTTATTTTTTAACTTTACAATATTGTATTGGTTTTGCCATATATCAACATGAATCCATCACAGGTATAC
>NW_011488053.1:4600-10052 GCF_000754665.1 Bison bison bison
TCTCTATAGTGGCTGTACTAGTTTGCATTCCCACCAACAGTGTAAGAAGGTTCCCTTTTCTCCACACCCTCTCCAGCATTTATTGCTTGTAGAATTTTTGATAGCAGCCATTCTGACTGGCGTGAAATGGTACCTCATAGTGGTTTTGATTTGCATTTCTCTATTAATGAGTGATGTTGAGCATCTTTTCATGTGTTTGTTAGCCATCTGTATGTCTTCTTTGGAGAAATGTCTATTTAGTTCTTTGGCCCATATTTTGATTGGGTCGTTTGTTTTTCTGGAATTGAGCTGTAGGAGTTGCTTGTATATTTTTGTGATTAGTTGTTTGTCAGTTGCTTCATTTGCTATTATTTTCTCCCATTCTGAAGGCTGTCTTTTCACCTTGCTTATAGTTTCCTTTGTTGTGCAGAAGCTTTTAAGTTTAATTAGGTCACATTTGTTTATTTTTGCTTTTATTTCCAATATTCTGGGAGGTGGGTCGTAGAGGATCCTGATGTGATGTATGTCGGAGAGTGTTTTGCCTATGTTTGCCTCTAGGAGTTTTATAGTTTCGGGTCTTACACTTAGATCTTAAATCCATTTTGAGTTTATTTTTGTGTATAGTGTTAGAAAGTGTTCTAGTTTCATTCTGTTACAAGTGGTTGACCAGTTTTCCCAGCACCACTTGTTAAAGAGATTGTTTTTAATCCATTGTATATTACCTCCTTTGTCAAAGATAAGGTGTCCATAGGTGCGTGGATTTATCTCTGGGCTTTCTATTTTGTTCCATTGATCGGCATTTTATTTAGAAATGCTGGAGTCTCAACAGTCCATGGGAGGGGAGTGTATGTGATTTCTTCCATAAAATCTTAATGATTTATATAGCACTTCATCCCCAGTTTTGTGTAAATGCTTGAATCAGTTGCCTGAATCAGAGCTTTCACTCTTTCTGTTGAATCACTGTGACTTGAGCCAAAATGGTGTTGACAAGTTCCTCCTTTTGCAGCAGTTTAGTAATATTGACAGTGCTTATGTGTAAGCGCTACAGTTTAGGCTAAAAAGCATTTTCATAGACATATTAAATTTATTTTATATCATGTAATGCATCATAGGCTGATTTCACTGTTATGAATATTTCCCCTTGGTGCTCAAAAAAGGTGCTTAAGCAAACCTCAGGCTGGTCTGTAATGGAAAAGATAGCTATCTTTAATTTTGAGTCAAAAAGTATTTTTCAAAAACTGTTTTGGTGGTTGGAAGAATACAACCAGAAATTTTAAAAACAGCCTTGAGGGATGGTATGGGGAGGGAGGTGGGAGGGGGGTTCAGGATGGGGAACACATGTACACCCGTGGTGGATTCATGTTGATGTATGGCAAAACCAATACAATACTGTAAAGTAATTAACCTCCAATTAAAATAAATAAATTTATATTTAAAAAAAACAGCCTTGAATTATATGTCCACAAATCTCTTATCTAAATCCCCATTTCAAGAAACAACAATATACTCTTGAAACTAGACTGAATTCTGGACTTTCCCCCTTTGTATCCCAGTGTCTTTCCTAGGGTACAAATGGGGGAAGGACTTTGGCCAAAATCACACAGCCTGTGAAAACCAGAAATATAAACCAGCCCTGTATTCCATACTTCCTTATTGCCACCAACATCAATATAGGCCTTTTACTGTTTCACCTTTTAATAACTCATTTCTTTTTTCTGAAACAGCATGATATTCCCTAAAGGAGTATGTTATTTGCATGAGTCACAGAGGCTTGGAAAGTTTGTCCCTGTACCAGTAAGCAAATAGACAGAGGCTTGGCAGCAAGATGCAAGAAATAGCCTTGCGTGTTATCTTCAGCCGCCCATGTACTTGTTTTTAATTGCTTTAGTCCTGCCAGTCCTTCTTAGCTCTTCACTGTTCTAGCTTCTGGGTTTAGGACAAACTGAATAAAAGGATGAAGTGTCTGCTGCATGGATTCCCAAACACTATTTGGAGCTGCTATAGGTTTCCTAGATTTTATGTTGAAAAGTAACAAAGAAAAATAACACTGCCATCTGTTATCAGAGTGATGAGAAAGTGGATGTGAATACCTCTCAGAAGGAGGGCAGGCAGTGTTTCCCACCAGTGGAGGTGCATTCAGTAACAGGTTGGTGAATGGAGTACACTGACATGCCTAGAAGGAGCCTGAGTCAACTCACTTCTGTCTTGGGTCTCACAGAGGTGGCAGAAGGTGGAAAGGATAGTCCTGGATGATTCCTCTTTCTTCTGGGTCTCTTTTCACTCGTCCTCAATTTTCCTCCCTCTGTTTCCTATGAACCCTCAAGTATTGTCTTTGTTCTCTCTTCTTCCCAGGGAAACTCAACTCCACTGCATCCCAAGAGACACAGAATCCCAATCCTTGCTCCCTTCTGGAATCTCACCAATGCTATCACCTTTGGCTCGGCCGGCTGCTAATGGAAGCTGTCCTCTGCCTGGAGTTGCTGGTTCTGAGATGAGGAAGAATGAGCTAGGGGCTAGAGGAGGGAGTTACCTGGGGCCAGTTCAGAGTTCTCAACAATGAGAACAGGTTGCCTAACTCATTGCCTAGAAAGGAAAATTGAGTCTTCATATTCTTCTCAAGGCAATGCAATTCAGTCCTATGGACATGAATTTGAGCAAACTCCAGGAGAAAAATGAAGGACAGGGAAGCCTGGTGTACTGCAGTCCATGGGGTTGCAAAGAGTCAGATACAAATTAGTGACTCAAGAAGAAGAACAACAACAACCACAGAGTCTCCCTATCAGCTTTATTTTGCTCCAAATGGACACAATAACTTTGGCATGATCTGTAAGGGATATCACCTACCATGTTCATTAGGAATGATAAAACCAGTGATGAATTAACTATCTCCCATTCTATGTCATGGATGAAGGTAGTCACTATTCATTTTCTCTCAGGTAGGTATTACTAATTTTACCATTTTATCTAAGGGAATTGGGACTCATGGATAAAAGTTAACACCCAGTTACTGAATTACAAAACTAGGTTTTGAACTCTCATTTTCCGTCAATAAGCCTGGTGCTCTTTGCACTCCATCTAAGCTGTTTGGTTGAAGAACCAACATAAAATGTTGAAATGAGCTCAGTAAGGTGTGGATATAACCTTGTGGTTCTTCAATACACTGGTGTGCCTTTTTGCTTAGTTCCTTCAGCAAGGCATGCTCTTGACTAAGAAACCTTTTTTTTGCTCATGTTTTTTGTCCTGTTCTGGGAACCATCTGACTTCCCTCTTCCCTTGACTGTTTCCTTCTTACCTCTTGGAGATGCCTTCAAACCCCAGCCTTATTCTTTCCTAACTCAGTTACCATTTTGTTTCCATCACAAATCTTCAGTTTGCAATTATCTTTGTCTGTTTATTTAAAAAATATTTGTTTGTTTGTAGTTGTTGTTATTAGCTTAAATTCTTTGGGATGACAAGGAACTCATCTGTCTCATTAACTTTGTAAATCCACTATCCAGGGTTTGGCACAGAGTAAATGCCCAAACACATATTTATGGAATAAATGAGGGCTTTTAAGGTTCAATTGTCAGAAAAAAGATGAGGGAAAGGCAGCTGCTATTCTTTGTGTGTCAGCAGCCACTATGTGAGTGAGCCTCCAAGAAAATTTATGTCCCTTTGTTTTAATGGAGACACTAAGAATCTTAACCAAGTTTACACAGCTGATAACTGGCATAGGCAGGTGTCAAACCAGGCCTGTCTGCTGTTTTTTGTCCTTTGTCCCCAACCCAGTGGAGGTTCACATTATAGATCAGGCAGACAAACTGTTTTTATAACGTTGGATGCAATAATTCTTTAAATATATTTACAGCCTGGTTTTCTTTTCTTTTTTTTTTTTTAGAAATGGTCATATTGAAAATGTCCTGGAATGATTACTTGTTTGGTCCTGGACATGTTGCATGACACAAAGGAAGCCCAGGAAAACTGCCAGTGACTGAACTGATGGTATGTATCATAGCGAAATTTCTTTGAGCTAAATTTATAACACTGTGTGCCCCGTCTAAAGAGTGTTTCCTCTTAATCTTTATGAAAAGTTGGATATTATGGATGTCCCGTTCTCTCAGGCGAGGAAACAGACTTAGAGAACATGGAACTAAATGTCCAAGCCCAATTGGTAGGTGGCAGAAGTGTGCTCTGAGGTTGGGTCCTGCTTTAGCTCCTGCCCTGTGTGACCTGATGCACCCCCCGGACTGTGCTATCACTAGTGCAGACTCTAGGAGCAGAGTCTATAATGGGAGGAATGGTTTTCTGGAGGCCCTCAGAACGACTCTTCAGAGGTGAATAGTGATGCTTCTCCCATTTGACAAAAGGAGAACTCAAGAGTCAGAGGATTATCATTTTATCCAGAGCATGGACCATTTGGGAGGCTTAGCTCTCAGGGCTCGTACATTTCTCCTGCATGGTGCTGCAGTTAGGGATAATAATTTCATTATTTTAGCCTGTTCTCACATTTCCAGGCTGGAGGAACAAGCCAGTCAATGAAAGCTCCCTGAAGCAAACCCAGACAGAGAATGGATGAAGCAGGGGACCCTTTTCCTAGTTCTCAGCTTGGACACTGGTTGGAGTTCCTGCTCTGGCCATCCTGTTCTGATCCCAGCCGCCTCTGCATGTTTATTCCCAAACTAAGTGGTCTCCTCAAAGAACTCACTTCCAAGCTTTGATCATTCCTTCTGCTAATGATCAAGGGAAATGGGAGAAATTGAGGGAAATGGGAGAAGCCCATTTCCCACAGTGGTTACAGGTTCACACCCCAGGATGACTCTCCAGGATCCAAGTGAGTCCCAGTTTGTCTCATGGAGAGGTCATAAGAACAGAGCCTTGCCCTGTTCTAAGGG
The DNA here is from genome assembly GCF_000754665.1 of Bison bison bison. NCBI lineage: Eukaryota > Metazoa > Chordata > Mammalia > Artiodactyla > Bovidae > Bison > Bison bison. The sequence goes on from NW_011488053.1 coordinate 9,451, forward strand.
GATAATGGAACCAGCGTGGTTGAGCTATGCCCCCTGTCTTTACTTTAAGAGTAAAAGTTGGGCTCTGTATTGAGACCCTGTTTCTCTTGGGTCCCTGGATTTCTTGGTTAGTCAGGAGGGCTTGTTTTGTGGGGGTGATTTCTTATAAAACCTTGGAGCAATCCTGGCAGTTGGATCCTGATAGCCCCACAGTGATGACAGAGACTGGAACAGCGAGATGGGAAAGCTGGGTTGATGTTTTCAGCCCCATGGGCAGAGGCTGGTTCCACATAGGCTGTGTTGGAATGGAAAGGTTGTTGGTCCTGGTGCCTGAAGGCCTGGAGGCAAGTCCTCTCTGTGGCTTAGTCTCTTCATCTTTCAAGGGGTTAATGATACTTCTTGCCCAGGGCCTTGGGAGGGGCAGACCCAGGGCTGCCATGAATGGTTGTGCACAGCCCACTTCAGAGGCTGTTACTGCATCACACTTGATCAAATGCGTTCATGGCATTACAATTAGATGACACTGGCAAAAACACAGTGGAACGGGATAAGAATCACAGGGGGAGGGACTACTCTGGTGGGCCAGTGGGTATGAATCTGCCTTCCAATGCAGAGGATGTGGG
>NW_011488053.1:10692-11705 GCF_000754665.1 Bison bison bison
AATTCCAGGAGGAAATAATCAGTAGGTGTTTCTTCAGGGTCTGGTGTTCCCCTTTTATGGATGGAGAACTTGGGCCCAGCAAGCCAGGTTAGTACATAATTTAGGGGACATGAGGAGCAAAGTCTAGATTCAGATCCAGACATTCCTGGGTGTCTAGTGCCTTCTAAGAAGAATTAACATTGGCCAGATTGGTTTTCCTATGTGTCCTCAGCTTGATCCTGGTGGACAACCTGTCCCCTGGCCTCTCCCCCACCCCCTCACCCCCACCCCTGGTTACTGCCCCTCCCTGGGCTATTATCTCAAAGGCAGCATACGGGGCTCTTCAACTCTTCTGTCCTCAGACCCTCTTCCACCCACATCCCATTGGCTGCTCCTGCTCCCACCTCTCCCACTGGGCCCTGCCACATTCTTCCACTGGGCCCTGCCATGAGGCTGGAATTAGGACTGAGTAGGATCATCGAAGGCAGTGGTAATCCACTCCAGTGCTCTTGCCTGGAAAATCCCATGGGTGGGGGAGCCTCTTAGGCTGCAGTCCATGGGGTTGCGGAGAGTTGGACACTACTGAGCGACTTCACTTTCACTTTTCACTTTCATACATTGGAGAAGGAAATGGCAACCCACTCCAGTGTTCTTGCCTGGAGAATCCCAGGGATGGGGGAGCCTGGTGGGCTGCCGTCTCTGGGGTCGCACAGAGTCGGACACAACTGAAGCGACAGGAGCAGCAGCAGCAGGATCATTGAAAAAGCAAGAGAGTTCCAGAAAAACATCTATTTCTGCTTTACTGACTATGCCAAAGCCTTTGACTGTGTGGATCACAATAAACTGTGGAAAATTCTGAAAGAGATGGGAATACCAGACCACCTGACCTGCCTCTTGAGAAACCTATATGCAGGTCAAGAAGCAACAGTTAGAACTGGACATGGAACAACAGACTGGTTCCAAATAGGAAAAGGAGTCCATCAAGGCTGTATATTGTCACCCTGCTTATTTAACTTCTTTTTTTTTTATTTTAT
>NW_011488053.1:11805-12061 GCF_000754665.1 Bison bison bison
ATACTAACGCATATATACGGAATTTAGAAAGATGGTAACAATAACCCTGTGTATGAGACAGCAAAAGAGACACTGATGTATAGAACAGTCATATGGACTCTGTGGGAGAGGGAGAGGGTGGGAAGATTTGGGAGAATGGCATTGCTTATTTAACTTCTATGCAGAGTACACTGTGAGAAACGCTGGGCTGCAAGGAGCACAAGCTGGAATCAAGATTGTCGGGAGAAATATCAATAACCTCAGATATGCAGATGAC
>NW_011488053.1:12366-13339 GCF_000754665.1 Bison bison bison
TGGACTGTGAAGAAGGCTGAGCGCCGAAGAATTGATGCTTTTGAACTGTGGTGTTGGAGAAGACTCTTGAGAGTCCCTTGGATTGCAAGGAGATCCAACCAGTCCATTCTAAAGGAGACCAATCCTGGGTGTTCTTTGGAAGGAATGATGCTAAAGCTGAAACTCCAGTAGTTTGGCCACCTCATGTGAAGAGTTGACTCATTGGAAAAGGCTCTGATGCTGGGAGGGATTGGGAGAAGGAGGAGAAGGAGATGACAGAGGATGAGATGGCTGGACGGCATCACCGACTCGATGGCTGTGAGTCTGAGTGAACTCCAGGAGTTAGTGATGGACAGGGAGGCCTGGCGTGCTGCAATTCATGGGGTCACAAAGAGTCGGAGATGACTGAGCTCCTGAACTGAACTGAACTGAGGATTCTATTAAGGAGGGAGCTACCTTTGTTTTGGAAAATGCTGTTGTAGTCAGACTGATGGCAGAAGGGTAAGAAAGGAGAAAACAGGAGATGGCCAGAGGATCTGCATATAGAAATAACTCAGATTTTGCCTTCTCCGTGAGACCAATGCCTCTCTATTTAAAATTGAATCATGTGTCCCCTCCCCCAGCACGGTTGATCCCTCACTACTCTTTTTTCGCCAGTGCAGTCACCATATCCTAATCTACCCTGTAATTTGCTTATTTATTACTTTATCTGTGTCATGTCCCTCCCTCTAGACTATACTCCTACAGAAGGCAAAGTCTCTGTTTGCCCAAATACCTCCCAAATTCCTAGAGTGGGCATGGGATGCCCCATTTGTTGATTAAATGCATGAATTTAAGGAAAGAAGGAGACCTGAGCCACAGTCCGGGCAAAGAGGTCAGCAGATGGACAAGGAGTATATTCAAGAGAGAGAACTCTTAAGATTTAACTGCCCGCTGGGAAGTGTTGGTGAGATGCCTACCTGAAACCTCTGTGTGTGTGGTATGTTTGTGTGTG
>NW_011488053.1:13553-33337 GCF_000754665.1 Bison bison bison
AAGTGTCTGAAGGGGTAGGAACAGCAGGAGGGAAGGGAGCTCAGATCCACAGTCAAAGCCAGAAGCACACACACACCACGATGGGAAGGTGCTGGGAGGAGGCTGGCCGGCCTCTGCTCTCACCAACAGAGGCTGCCCAGACCGTGCTGCCAGACGAAATGCCTAGGGTGTGGGGGGGCAGCAGCAGCAGGGGCTGTGGGCCCCTCACTGAGGTGCATAGTGTATTCTGCAAGCAGGGGCTTTATGGCCCCTCTACCCTGTGAGATTGTACAATGAGTTTATCCTCATCTTGGCTGGAGGACCCTAAGAATTAGTGAAGTTCAGACACTTGCCCAAGGAGACCTGAGCTTCTTCCCTGAGCTGCACAACCCCCATGTGACCTGATTCTGAGTTTTGAGTCTTTCCCAGCTGTGTAATCTTGGGAGAGTCTGTTATCGTTCTCTCTCTTTTAAAACAATCATTTATTTATTTATTTTTTGGCTGTGCTGGGTCTTCATTGCTGTGTGGACTTTTTCTCTAGTTGCAGCAAGCAGGGGCTACTCTAGTTGTGGTGCCCGGGCCCGGGCTTCTCATTGTGATGGCTTTGCGGAGCACCGGCTCCAGGCACACGGGCTTCAGTAGTTTTGGTTCCCAGGCTTAGCTGCTCCGAGGTATGTGGGATCTTCCTGGACCATGGATTGAACCTGTCTCCTGCAGTGGCAGGCAGATTCTTCATCACTGAGCCACCAGGGAAGCCCTATTAGGTTTCTCTTATGTACCTTTGTTTCCTCATCTGTAGATGGGCTAATCAAGGTGACTGCTTTGCGAGGTCAGGATAAGGTGATACTTGTGATCCATCTACTGGTCATGGAATCCATCTGGTGGGTGGTGGCCCACATGAGACAATGCCAGGGACATATCTGGCTCCTTTGTATCTTTTGCCAAAGGCAGGCCCTGACCAAAGTTTTTCTCAATTCCTGGAGGCTTCAGAGACTTGACCAGCATCATAGCTGCCAAGGGTTAAGCCGTGTATGGCTCTGCAGTTGGGCAGGGCCCAGTCTGGCCCAGGAGCCCCTCCCTGTAGGCGGTTGTGCTTTCTGATTGTGCAGCCACCTGCTATATAAGGCCCCTCACACACCTTCTCCAGCCTTCTGCTGGGATCCACCTTCTGCAGGGCAGTCTCTGGGCCAGACAGAGAAGGTAAAGGAGTGGGGCTGAGCTTTGAAGCGGGGCCCAGCCTGGGAGCAGCTGAGAGCAGGGGAAAGGTGTTCAGAGCTGTCTGGGGTCCAGGGCGTTCTCTTGGTTCTCGCTGCTTCAGCAGTGCCCAGGAGGGGAAGGCTGGAGTCAAGAGGTACTGGACTTTGCTCCGTGTGTTCATGGTGTCCTTCTCGCAGTTTCTGTGAGCTCGTGCTCCTCTGTGTAACACGAGAGCGATTGTGATAGGACCCTCTCAGACTGCTGAAAATGTCCAATGATAAAATGAGGGGGAAGGACTTTGCAAAGGGGTATACAGATGCGCTTGCTCTCATTTTCCCTATAGGGCCCTCTGCCCTGGCCCCCAGCTTGCTGGCCCCTTGGTCTCACCACCTTCAGTCTCTGTCTCTCTGCTGTGTGTTCCTGGGCAGAGTCCTGACCACTCTGGGCCTCCATTATGTCCCTCTGAAAATGAGGCTAATCATCAGGTCGGTACCTGGGCTGAGGTGATTTGTGCACTTAATTGATGTGGCTTCTGTGGCCTCTTTCTCATTTTTCACCCTAGCTCCTCTTCCTTTACACCCACAAGGCTTGAGATGCCCTTCCTAGGAAGCCCAGTCCCTGAACCTGTCTGCACTGGGGTTCTGTGCCTGGAGCGGTGACGGCAGGGGAGGATGTAGGGGACAATGCATAGAACATCTGCCACAGCCTCCAAACCAAACGTACTTTTTCTCCTTGGATCTCTAAATATTGGGGCCATTAGGTAATTGATGGGCCATCTGTCTTCCCTGACTGTGACTAGTTTCTCTTTCTTTTCACTGACCCCTAATAAGTTAACTAGGTGATCATAGTGTTGTGCGTGTGTGTGTGTATGTTGGGGGGGTACATGTATGTGTGGTTGGTGAAGTGGGATGCAGGCGGTGGGTTGCAGCGCCCAGTAGAAGGTTTGCTGCTCTTTAATAAGTGGCAGTTTTCATGGTACAACTCGATTTTGGACCTGGAAGGACCCCGAATAGAGTCCCACTTTTGGTCTTACAAGCTGAATGAGTTTGGGCAATTTTCATTATCCCTCCTTCTGCAGGTTTTTCAGCTGGGGAGTAGGCAAAAATCTTTATAGCAGCACTGTGCCCTGGGGCTTGTTTCATACCTGCACTGGCCAGTACAGCAGCCACCAGCCACAGGTGGCCACTGGGCACTGCAACATGGCCAGTCTGAGAAATAATGTTTCTTTTTTATTCCTTCGATGAATCCAAATGTAAGTGGCCACATGTGGCTCCTGCCTCCTGTTCACAGGATAAATGAGCTAATGATAAAGAAGGACTCAGTGCAGAGCCAGACAGTTCCCTTTCATGCTGCTTTGATACATGGGCAAATTGAAATTTTAGGAGCTCTGATTCAGGATATTTATTTATTTAATTTAAAGTATAGCTGATATACAATGTTGTGCTAATCTGCTGTAGAGCAAAGTGACTCAGTTTTACACATATAGGCATTCTTTTTTAAAAAATATTCTTTTACATTATGGATTATCACAAGATATTGAATATAGTCCCTTGTGCTGTACAGTAGGAACTGGCTGTTTATCCATCCTATATATAGTAGTTTACATTTTCTAGTCTCCAACTCTCAGGATCTTAATAAATACAGCTAAACCTTAGCTATTAGACAACTTACAGGTTCAGAGAGGTTGATGACAGACCTGTCAGAGGTGCGCTGGGACCTTTGGGTCTGGGGCTTTGGGAGTCATGTCTGTTGGAGGCAGTGTGGAGTGAGGATTAGGGATCTGGGCCAAATCCAGCTTTTATTCCTCTCCGGAGTGTGACCTCGACTTTGAGTGCTTACCTAACTTCTCAGGGGCTTAATTTCCCCCTTTGAAGTAAAGGTGATCCTAATAACAGTACCTGCCTACAGAGATGGAGGAATTACATGAATCAATGCAAGTAAATGTTCAGAACAGAGTAAGTGCTCAGTAGGTATCTGCTTATTGGAGTGGTGATGGCAGAGACAGAGCCCCTAACGGCATTATGTGAAAGTGGCAAGATTCCAACTAGAGGATGGACACTGTGCTCTGGGAGAGCACAGTCCAGCTTTCTTCTTGGACGCCCATCCTCAGTGGGGCTGGCAATCATCTGCCTGCCCATTTTGTATCTGTAGTGGCTCTGTAGGAAATGCCCCAGGCTTTCGTACCTGTGTATGTAGATACCTTTGTAGGCAAAGGGAAAACTCAGATTTTTGTGGGTCTAAAGGCAGGTTTGAATCTGTATCATGGCTCTGTGCTTCCAGCTGATGATGTTGATTCCTTCCGTCACAAGGTTGGGCTAGGTTTGTTGAAGTGTGATTGCAACCTTAGGGGATATCATGCTCTAGCAATCTTCTGAATCCCCAGACTGTCCTCTTTGTGCCTCTCTCTTCAGGCTTGAGGCTCTGCAGCCACAGTTCTCGTCTTCAGGAGGCATATGTCCAGCACCATGAAGAGCTTCCTCTTTGCTGGTATCGTCGTCGTGCTCACGGTTGCAGCTGTAGGTGAGGGAAACCATGTTGCTCCCTTTTGGAATGAAGACGCCATTTTTCATCTCACCAGATTCTTGTCAGTCTTGGTGCTCTGGAATCCCCTCAAGTGACCTCTTGTCAAGATGTGGGCAGTGAAGACTGTGAGACCCCTTCTTGCACACTGCACCCTGTGATACCACTCTGTGCTGTGGGTCAAGGTTGGGTCTTCCAACCGGAGAATGGTAGACATCTCACAGCTTAAAGTTTGGGGGACCCCAGAGGGAAGGGATGCTATCTTGACTATTCTTTTAACGTGAGGTAAGTGTGGTGCTTTTTCCAAAGCAAACTCTATTAGTGTCTCCTGAATGTTGACGATGCCAAATATTTTGTCTCCCCAGATACACTGCGCTGTATACAGTGTAATTCATTGAAAGACAGCTGTGTTGCAAAAAATGCCACGGAGTGTCCCTCAAATGCCACCACCAGCTGTACAAGTTTCTCAACCAACTTTTATCATGGTGAGCCTCAGGCACTGATCATTCTCATTTCTGGAACTTGCACAGGGCAGGTGCTGGAGGGGTTGGCCAGGAAAAGGAAGGCTAAGGCTGGGCTGTGCACGGAGAGAGGGAGTCATGAAGGCACCTCCCAGGAGAAGCAACATGCAAGTGTCCAGCCAAGCAAGCGGACAAGCCCCTGTGGCTCCTTGGAATTGCTTCCTCTGGCTGAAACCTCATTGTAGGCCCATCCTAATGGACATGAGAAGCAGGGACAGCTCTTAGCTAAAGTATAAGCAGTCAACTCTCTCTAGGTGCTTTCACTTTTCCATTTTCTGCTCCCCTTTCCTTCTTCTCAGTGTTCCTTCCTGTTTCAGATTCAACATACTTTCACTCTGACTTCCTTCCAGGGTATTTTGCTTGTATGATTGTTACAGCTCTCTCAGAGCATTTTGATTTATTTTTAACTTTTTATTATGACCATTTCAAACATACACAAAAGCAGGAAGAGGAGTATAGTGAACTGTGGTCCTGTGTCAACAATTAACATTTTGCTATTTTTTTCCCATAGCATTTTTATTCTTTAAATTTTTACTGAAATATATTTGATTTACAATACTGTGTTAGTTTCAGGTGTATAGCAAAGTGAGTCTCATACACACACACACACACACACACAAATTCTTTTCCATTTTAGGAAAATGGATTCTTTTCCATTATAGGTTATTACAAGTTATTGAGTATGGTTCCCTGGGCTATTCAGTAGGTCCTTGTTGGCGATTTATTTTATATATAGTGACATGTATATTTTAATCCTTAACTCCTAATTTACTCCCCATAGTATTTTAAAGAAATTTAGATAACATATTATTTCCCTTATAAACACTTCATTGTTCATCTCTGGTAAGAACTCTCCCCTGCTTTTTACATAACTACCATACAAGGATCACACCTAAGAAAATTAGCTATACTTTTAAATTTTAAAATTAAGGTGACCTTAAAAATGTTCAGTATATTTCAAAGATATTGAAATATAATTGATGCATTGGAATTTGGACCCAAACAAAATTACATTTTGCTGTTAGGTCTATTGTGCCTAGTTTGTTTAGTAAGATCTTTTCTTTTTTTGCTCAATTCCATTGAATGGTTGGAGAAATAGGGGCATTTGTCCTGTAGCTGTCTCATATTCTGGCTTTGCTTGATTGCTTCTTTGTGATGTCATTTCACTTGTCCCGCTCGTCCTGGTATTTCCTGTAAACTGTACTCATGCTGTTCAGTAGAAGTTTTTTTCAGTGATGTTAATGTGTATATCAATGCTGTCTTATATGTACATTCAGGTATTGATCTCTTGAAATATGAGGAAGTGATTTGTAACTGACCACATAGAGCTTTATAAATGACCACCATATTGCACAGCTTTGGTCTATAAGCTTTGCTAGTTTCAGGTTCAATATCATGTTGTATATAGACCCACCACATCTGCTTGGCTATATTTAGAGATGTTAAGACTGATCATTGGCTTTGGGGGTGTCAGTGTGAACCATCCACTTCACCCATCAGCCTTTCACCTGCAATTTAAGCTGCAAGATCTCCCGTTGAAGCCAGAAACTACTTTTTGGGGAAGGATTTTTTCTTTTTGCAGGAAACTCTCTTCAGTGTCCCCTAAATTGCACTGAGCTGAGAGTGTATTTTCTGTCCTTGCCTAAAGCAGTTGCTCCCTGAATGCTTTGTACCCAGGACTGATAGTCTGTGTTTGCCTTTGTGTAGGAGAACACACCACATGGTATGAGGATCATGCCTGCTCTGAAGAGAACTGCAGTAACACCACGGTTGAGTCTTTCACGGTCTATGTATCTGAAAATGAAACCTTCCACTTTGAAAGCCAGTGTTGCCTAGGAGAGCCATGCAATCAAACCAGTAATACCACCGGTGGGTGCTGGCCACATCTTCCCTCTGTCCTCCCATATCCATCCCTTCTTTCAGGACTTGTGATTGTCAAGCTTAGATGGATACATTAAGCCTAGGCACTTCAGTGCATAGTTGGGTAACATTAACAGCTGACATACAACAATTACTTGAGAAACAAATGAAGAAAACCAGCACTAACATTATGCTTTCCGTTTCTCAGTAAAGACAGAAATCACAGCTCTTCAACCTGTGTGGGAGGGCAGTCGCTGCTAATTAGTAGCTTTCAAATTTTGCGGCCTCACATCCTCTTTCCAGATGCTAAGTCTTGAAAATTACGGAGGGACCCCAAATAATTTCTGTTTCTGTGGACTATATCTATCAATATTTACTGTATTAAAAATAAGGCTAAGAAATTTTAAAAATATTTGTTAGTTACTGCTGCTGCTGCTGCTGCTAAGTCGCTTCAGTCGTGTCCGACTCTGTGCGACCCCATAGACGGCAGCCCACCAGGCTCCCCCGTCCCTGGGATTCTCCAGGCAAGAACACTGGAGTGGGTTGCCATTTCCTTCTCCAAAGCATGAAAGTGAAAAGTGAAAGTGAAGACGCTCAGTCGTATCCAACTCTTAGTGACCCCATGGACTGCAGCCCACCAGGCTCCTCTGTCCATGGGATTTTCCAGGCAAGAGTACTGGAGTGGGTTGCCATTACTAAAAAATAATAAAACCCATTACATGTTAACATTAATAACATTTTTATGTTATTAGAATAGAAATAATTATTTTCCAAAACAAAATATATTTAGTGGAAAGAATGGCATTGTTCCATGTTTTTTCAAAGCACTTTAATTTCTGGTTTAATAGAATACAGCTGGTTCTCAGATTTGCTTGTTCATTTATTCTGTTTCAATCTCACATGTCATGTTGCCACTGGAAAACTCCATTGTATTTCCCTGAAGGAAAGACAAAGAGGCAAAGAACATCTTAGTATCATCATGAAAATAATTTTGACCTAGTGGACTCCCTGGAAGGATCTCAGGGATCCCCAGGAGTTCCTGGACTGTCATTTGAGAACCGCTGGCTTAGATCAAAACCTTTGTTTTGAAGAGGAGAAAATGTGGCCATAGTCATAGAGCATGGTTCATTAATAGCAGAGCTGGGTCTCATATAATTTTTAAAAAAATCAAAGTCACGATGATAAATAATTACTTGATTTCATTTGTTCAGAGCAAGATTTAGTAATAGTCACACACTTGTTGGCTAAATCCAGAATAGCTGGCTAATGTTAGTTTTAGCTCAAAATCTTACCTTTCCCTTCTCATCCCAACACACTCATCAACCACAGTTCTTGAAGAGTGGATGGTCTGTATGGGCAGATCTATGAGGTTAAGTGCTGCAAATACTTTGGTGAGACATGGGAACAGGATGACTGGTATTTTTATGGCAGGATCGGAGATTCCTGAGCATGCAGAGAGACCCTGAGAGGTCTCTCTGGCTAGCATCTTTGTCTGCATTTCCCCTTCCACTCCAGGCAATACCATGATCTTTGTGATAACATTGTTCTGAGTTAATGATTCTTACTCTACCCAGCTTCTCCACATCAAGCGGGGTCCAGAAACATGGAGTGCCCTGCGTGTTATGGAAATAATGAAACTTCCTGTAATGAAACCCGGAAATGTTATGGAGAAAGATGTGTCAGTATAATTGCAGAATTTACAAATGGTATGTGAATTCCTTTTTATGGGACTTGAATTTAAAACACAGGTTACACCTTGGATCATAAATTCTGGATTCACAAAAAAGGCCTGGTGGAGATAGGATGAGGAAATACATTTGGCCAGGGTACCTTTGAGACAGTGAGGCTGTTAATGTAGACTTGAGTTGCTTGCTATTTTTGGCTCCTCAGTGCAGTGTCATTCCTCCTGGGCTGTCCATATTTTGAATTCTATTCTCTTTATGACTTGTAATCAAACCAGGCTCATTTAAGGGCATCACGTCACTCCTGGCATTTATTTCTTTACTAGATTGAGCTGTTCTGTAGGTGTGGATGGGTTTGACTTTTATTACTTTTTATATGTAACTTCCCTTCTCTACCTGTCACTGAGAGGTGTTGGCTTCTGAAAACCAGAGTTGCCTAGAAGGGAGACTCAAATTGGGCTTTAATACCCAACCAATTGGAAAAAGAAGAAAAACAACATTGAAATAAAAATGCTATTTTACATTTTAGCTATGATCTATTCCCCTTGGTCATGGTGTAAATCAACACAGTGTTTCCTACTTAAAAAAGTCACTGGATATTTGAAAATGAACAATAATGATGATTTCTCTAAAAAAAAATCGAACCAACTGTTCTTTTCTACAGGAGTAATTTGATAGTAACTGTTATGAGATACAAATGAACCATCATACAATATAAAACTAATAAATATTATTCTTTAAATATTCAGACAAATGTTATGCATGATTATTTAAATAATAATACATTTATTAACTATTACTATTAGCCAATTACTAATGCTAATATTACTAATATAACACTATTAGTGTTAGTTAATTACTGTTAAAGGGCAACTTCCAAGTCCTATGGCTCAATGCAATATAGTTTATTTCTTGCTCATGGAGCAGTTCATTGCAGAGTCCAGGGCCCTGGATACTTTTCATCTTGAGGCTCCAGCCCCTACTCACTCAGGACTTGGCAGCTCTTTTCTGTATTCTTTGCATCTCACCAGCAGGTGGGGTAAGAGGGGGAGTGGAGGAAGGCAGGAAGGTTATTACAGGCAATGCCTAGAAGTGAGTTCCTTACTCCCTTCCACATTCTGTTGTCTGGGACTCAGACTGCCCTGGAAGGTGGAAATTTAATCCAGTGGTGACACAGCAGGAAAGGAAGAGGCATAAAACTAAAATGAACAGTCAGTCAGTCTCTGCCACAGTATGCCTTACAATAATAAGAGTTTAAAGAGCACCAGTATCCAAGTACAATTTGATTTCAACTTTTGTTAAATGGCAGTTATGGTTTTGGAAATTGATGCATAATTGTAATTGCAGATTTCTTAGTGGGGCCAAACTTCATACTTCTCCTGAACTTCTTTTTACTTAAAAAAAAAAAGATAGACTTAATTTTTTAGAGAAGTTTTAGATTCATAGAAAAATTGAGAGGAAGATATATTTTTTCTATAATTTTTTCCCCTACACATATATAGCCTTCCCCACTATCAACATCATCCACCAAAAAGGTACATTGTTATCATCCATGAGCCTACACTGACACATCGCTATCATTTAGAGTCCATTAGGGTCACTGTTTGTGCTGCATATTATATGGCTTTTGACAAATGTATGATGACATGTATCTACTGTCATAGTATCGTGCACAGTAGTGTCACTGACCTGAAAATCCTCTGTGCTCTATCTAACCCTAACCCCTGGCAACCTCTGATTTTTCTTTACTCTTTCTATAGTTTTGCCTTTATCAGAATATATATGGTTGAAATCGTATAGTTTGTAGCCTTTTCAGAGTGATTTATGTCAGGTAATAATATGCATTTAAGGGTCTTGATGTCTACACAGCTCTGATGTCTAATTCTAAAGCTTTGCCTGAAGGCAGCAATGGCATAAGAAGGACTTGCTGTTTCTGCTTACCTTATTTGAAGGTGTCTGCAAAGTCCCAGGCCTTGACTTAATCTGAAAGCCAGACAGATCAAAGTCATCATAAATGTAGGATTTTGTTTTTGTTTTTGCCCAAGGTCACTTAAAAAAATACTGCAGACATGTGCCAAGCAACATATCTTCCTCACAGACTCTAATTCAACCGTCAACACTGATATTTGATCTAAAACAGCAATGAATTTCTTTCTTTACTGGTATTTGGAAGTTTCTCCTTCCTTCTCAGAGCAAGGATGGAGTCAGCCTTGAACTCAAATTGTAGCCCTGACTCTAACAAATAGCCAGTCACTTCCTCCAGCCCCTTCCTCCTCTGTGAACTGCCTGTCCTTCAGGACAATTTGGCTTGCAGCCTTCAAAGCAATCACAAAGTGTTGGACATGACTTAACGACTGAATAATACACATACACTACTATAGAGCAATACTGGCACATAATCGGTACTCCATAAAAGGTAGCTGAAATCACAATCACATCTTCTTTGCAAATTCCCTTGGTCTTTTCCTAGGACCTTACCTTAAAATAGAGTTCAACACATCATAACACAGATTAGGAGCAAAGACGTGGTAGTCTCTTCGTATCCCCTCTGACTGTTTTTCCTCTTCTCAAGGAAAACTCAGGTAGAGAGAACTCAGGTCCAGAGAGGAATGGGGATGGAAAGCAGAGCCTAGAGGAGTGGAGGCTAGGAGCAGTCTGAAGTGCTGACTTCTTCTTGGATTGAGAACAGAGGATTTATGGAGGGTCTGAACCTGTTCCTGCATTTCACCCCTTGCCAGCAACTCAGGAAAAAACTGAAGATTTGAGTCTTAGGTCCAGCTCAGGCTCACATCCAACTTCAGGAGCCTCAGTTTCCTCTGGGACTGGGTCAAGGAAGGGATCTAGACCCTCACCTCCATGGTCACTCTGCCATTACCATTACCCTTCAGTCATTGTTCTTGATCCTGGGCTCCTTTCTCCAAGCTCCTGTTTCAGGAACAGACCTGTTTCAGCTCTTGCAGGTCACTTGGGGAGGGAGGGTGAAGGGACTGTAAAGTCCTTACTGTCTCGTTTGCATTCACAGAGACGAAAACGCTCGTGCTGAAAGGTTGCTCCAATGTCAGCATCTCCACCTGTGAGTTCCTGGGTGCTGAAAATCAGACGTTCAGAGGAGTCACTTTCCGAAAGTTTGAGTGTGGAGACAACTCCTCAACCACCATTCCCCCTACGCAGGCCATGACCACTAACGCTGGCTCTCAAGCCTCCTTCACACCCTTGGCCCTAGCCAGCATCATCCTGCTAAGCCTGCTGCTCTGAGATCTGCACCCTCAAACACTCCCCTCCCCTGTTTAAATGCTCAGTGAGTAGCAGTAGCAGTCATAGCCATCCAGGCAATGTCCTGTGATAGCCACGTTATTCTTTATTATTAAAGCATTGGTTCACTCTCTGATCAAATCTGTCCTGATATGTTCTGGGCCAGGCTTCCTTCAAGCCACTGTCCACCATCACTTCCCAGCTCCTTGCCTTTGAAATCTTTGCACCTTTGTGTGTGGGCTCCCAGGACCGCCCTAATCCCTGCCCAGTTTGCTTCTGAGAAGCAGACCCTTCTGCTGTGCTGGCATCTTTTGCCTGCAATCCTGCATTTCTGGGGACTGACATGCCACTCTCCCCATCCTCACACTCAGGGAGTGTCCCAGCCATAATGCCCTGTGTTGATGCCAGCAGTTGTATTGGCTGTAGTCAGAGATCACAGTGACATTGTCTAGAGCCCTGTCACCATGAGACCCAAAGTGGGTGCACAGTGGTTGCTGAAGGCTGGCAATTCCCCTGCCTAGCCTCCCAGGCAGGGGCATAACGCTGTCAGTACCTTGCTGACCAGGTGTCACGGAATGGAACACGGCTACAGAGTCCCAGCCCCTCCTCTCGGAGAGCCTACAATCAGTGGCAGAGTCCTCGACTCCATAGCAGATACCCGAGGAGCAAGAAAACCATTTGATCCAATATGTACAGAAGCCTAGATTTAGTAAAAAAAAAAAAAAAAAAACTGGGGCAGGCAGGGGGCGCTTTGAGCTGGACTTGGAAGAATGGGGTTTTCTGTAATAAAAACTTATAAAGGTATAAACCAGTTTGGGTCTTTATTGTCCAGGCTTGCCAATGATGATTAAGACCAAAGCCCCCAGAAGGGCCGTCTGGTGGTAACTCATCACCACATTCATTCTTATTTACTTATTTGTTTTTTTTTTTTTTTAATTTTGAAGTAATTTTAGATTTCTCAAAGTTTCAAAAACAGTTCAGAGTTCTAGTACCCCCTCACCCACCTTCCTCTTATGTTCACATCTTAGATAACCACAGTACAATTACTGAAATCGGGAAATGAGCATTGAAACAATACTGTTAACTAATAGACCTCATCTGACTTTTGCCACTTTTCACTAATGTCCTTTCTCTGGTACAGGATTTAGTTGTTTATGTCTCCTCAGTCTCCCATACTCTGTTACAGTTTTGGAGTCTTTATTTCACTGACCAATTATTTTTTTAGAAATTTGAGGTTGTTTGAAGTTTTCTCATGATAAAATTGAAGCCATGTTTTTTGGCAAGTACCCCACAGAAATGGTATGTCTCATACCCTTGCATGAAATGGGACATGGGTATAGAACTCCAGTGCATCTTATCAGGAGCTACATAGTTAAAAAACATTATTTATTTGCTTGCACTGGGTCTTAGCTGCAACACATATGATCTTCAATCTTCACTGTGACATGTGGATTCTTTAGTTGTGGCATACAAACTCTCAGTTGCAGCATGTGGGATCTAGTTCCTGACCAGGGATCAAACTCAGCACCCCCTGCACTGGGAGCATGGAGTCTTAGCTATTGTACCACCAAGGAAGTCCCAGAAGTTACATGATGTTGACGTCATATCAACTGGTGATGCTAATCTTGATTGCTTTTTTAAGGTGACATCAGCCAGGTTTCTCCAACATAAAGTTATCGTTTTTGTCCTTTGCAATTAATAACAAATTGTAAAACCATGCTGTTGTAACAAATGGATATCAGTAAAAAACAAAAACAAAACAAAACCAAAAAACTTAGGGGTTTAATACAAGAAAAGTTCATTTCTAAGTTATTTAAACTCATATAGATGTTCCTGACTAGGCAGCTCCCCTCTAAGAGTGAGGAAGTGGCCAGACTCTTTCTATCCTACAGTTTGGTTCTCCCATTTTCTGGGATTCTTGGGATCTTGGTTAAGTGTTCTGCATCCAGCTTATTGACAAGAAGAGAGTCTGGAGGATTATGCAGCCTGCCCCAGGGGTCAGGCCTCAATTACATGGCTTGTGAAGAAGTAGTTTATTTAAATGCAGCTTGCAGGATCAAGGTATCAGGTTTAGAGCCAGTATGGCTTGGTAGTGGGCTTCCCCAGTGGCTCTGAGGCAAAGAATCCACCTGCAATGCAGGAGACACAGGCGATGCAGCTCTGATCCCTGGGTTGGGAAGATCCCCTGGGGGAGGGCATGGCAACCCACTCCAGTATTCTTTCCTGGAAAATTCCATGAACAGAAGAGCCTTGGCATGACCTCTAGCATCAGAGGCATAGCTTCAAATTCCAGCCTAGAAACTTGGGCAACATATGTCATCTTTCCAGGCCTCAGTTTCCCACTTGTACTAAAGGGATAGTGTTATCACTATGACTAATGAATGGGGTTGTAAGAGCTGCCAATGTAGCTCCCTGGCAAGAAGCAAATACTAGTCATCAGCAAATGACTCCAGTTTGAAAGTAGCTCCCTCCATGCTCTAGGGAGAGAGAGGACTACCAGAAAGAGTGATGTGGAAGGCACAGCCCTGGCCCACTTCCTTCAGACCATGCTGACCTCACTGAGGTTATAGCTGCTTCTGTGTCTCAGGATCCCCCCTCCCTTTCCATTTCTTCCCCAGATCTCCATAGTTACTGTCACCATGACTGCACAGGTCACAGCACAGCTTGCTTACATCTTCATTTTCATGTGGCTGGTGACTCCAGCCGCCAAGGGCACCACCAGAGCTGACATGCTCTTAGAATCTCCTGGAAGTTCCTCACTCAGGCTTGATTCGAGGAAGAAGCAGTACTTTAGGGGAACAGCAACGAGTCACACAGGAATGGGAATCAGGGTCCTGAGGTTTGGGAAGGCAGCTGGCGGGTGAGCAGGGCTAGATTCTGGGAGGTTCCACATGGTGGAAGGACTCAGGCTTTAGATGGAGAGCTGAAGAGGGCCATGGCAGAGGTAAGTACAGAAGTAGGAATAGGATTGGGTTTTCATACTAGGAAGCTCTCTCAGATTGTAGGGTGCAGGTAGAAAGAACAGGAAGACAGTACAGAGAGGGAGTTTATTTACTTTTTAAACATCTTACTTTGTATTGGAATAAAGCTGATTAACAGTGTTGTGATAGTTTCAGGTGAACAGCAAAGGGCCTCAGCCATATATATACCTGTATCCATTCTGCCTCCCCAACTCCCCTCCCATCCAGGCTGCCACACAACATTGGGCAGAGTTCCATGTGTTATCCAGTAGGTCTCCATTGGTTATCTATTTTAAACAGAACAGCGTATTACATGTCTATCCCCAACTCCCCTAACTATGCCTTCCCTCCATCCTTCCCCCTGGCAACTGTAAGTGTGTTCTCTTGTCTGTGAGTCTCCTTCTTTTTTAAATAAGTAAGTTCATTTGTATAATAAGTTCATTTGTATCATTTCTTTTTAGATTCCACATATAGGGATGTCATATGATATTTAAGGGAGGGAGTTTAAACAGAGAAGTATTAGGGCCCTGCCCAGGGCAAGCACTCTTACATGTTGCTATAACTGAGAGTAATTGATACCATTCTATGCACTTCTATTTGCACTGCTGCCTCTTGCCTCCTCACCCAGAGTAGAGAAGAGGGCAAAGCACCACTCCTGTTCAATGTCTACATTCCTTTCCTTGGCTATGCATAGTTAGCTCTGCATTCCTGTCTTCTAGGCTGGGTTTAGGACTTCCCACCTGGATAAAGCCCTTTGCTGCCAATTCCTCCTTAGTCCCTGCCAGAGCTCTGGGATAAGCCCTATGTCTGAGGAGCTCCACAGAATTCTGTATTTACATTGTACAGTTGGACAAATCATGAATCACTGAGTTTTATAGCTCTTTACAATTTACAAATTTGTCCAGGTAATTTTATTTAGAATTAGCTTTATTCATATATTGTAGGATTTGTGTGTGTGTGCTCAGTTATGTATGACTATAGCCTGCCAGGCTCCTCTGTCCATGGGAATTTTCCAGCAAGAATACAGCAATGGGTTGCCATATCCTCCTCCAGGATTGTAGGATTTACATACAGTAAAATGTAAATGTGTTGACTAATGAGTTTTGACAAATGTGCCCATGTAACCACTCCTCCAGGCAAGATATAGATGCCCTCTCCCCCTGTATCCTCAAGGTCCCCCAGTCTCCTTGAAGTCCACCTGACTCTGGCCCCAGGTTTCCCCCTGCATCTTCACTGTCCCACCCTGGAAAAGTCAGGCAGCTCTTCTGCTCATAAAGCAAGTCCTCTACATATGAATCTCCAAATCGTAAACTTTCAAAGATGTGAATGTGCATTTGTGTGTCCAGTCACATAAGTTAGTTCATGTATCTGGCAGACATTGTCACATGCATGGATCCTCTACAAGTGGCTGTGCTTTTGTGTACTGTACAGAGTACAGTAGTATAGCATCTTTATTTGAAGCTAGATCTGCTATAGAATGACTTCACTGAACTCCTTGCTGTCCAGCATGAGGAGCTTATTAATGAAGAGCTGATGGAATTGGAGGCCCAGAGAAAGCATGAAGAGAGACAAGAGGAAGAAATAACTGAATGTATCGCTGATTCTGATCGTGACGCCAGTTGTCTTGCTGTTCACACTGTTTGCTGAACCCAGGCTAGGCAAGGCACAAGCTAAGAGGCTGGAAGAAGATGTGAGGAGCCGTAGGAAATGCAGACACATTTATTCTCTCCTGGCTGGCATGGCAGCCATAACATGGTCTCCCTCCTTGCTGATGCAGCAGCCATAGCAGCAGCCACAACACAGCCATAACATAACCTATATAATGTAATCATGATGCCGCTCCGTTGTAGCCCCAGTGAAGCAGCAGCCAGGGCTTTCATAGTGAAGTTCATACAGGCATACCACACACAGCCCCCAGGGCTTTTCCAGTGGAGCTTATATAACAAAAGTAGCCCCTGTCCAAGCGAGTACCTCCTGTCACACATGAGCAGTGCTATAAATGATCTCAGCTGTTACATAATCATTATTTACAAAATGTGGGGCAGGAGCAAGAGGCTGTGGGGTGAGAGAGACCGACCACGTCGTCTTGGCTAATTTGCTCTTTCCCTACACTGAAGAATCCAAGAGATTAGTGACGTGGGGAATGGCAAGGGGCTTCTCTTTGTTTTTGGGGCCCAGGACCTGAAAGTAGACTGGTACACAGAGACTGCAGCAGCTGTTCGGCATGCAATCCAGTTATGTCTCATCTACGAAAAGAAAGAGAGCTACTAACTAGACACCACTGGATCGCTTTTTCAAGAGAGCAGATAGAATTGAATTCAGTAGGAACCAGAACCTGTGCCATCAGTATCAGGCGTGAGTGAAACTGAAGATTGCCTTTCGTCTCCTACTGCTCACAATCCTTCACCTCTATCATGTTCCTCGTCCTCTCCTTCCTCCAGGCAGTGACTGGAGGTTACTTGGCAGACAGGTTCTAGTCCGTTTACGTGATGCCAGCCCCTGTACGCCAGCTGTTCTACTGGACTACTGTATTTTTCAAGGTGCAGTACTGGAAGATTATGTTGACTAAAAAATATTAGTCACAGTCTGTAAATAGTTATTTCATTTGTTGGAAATGTTTTGGACCCCCAGCCTGGGAGACAGTATCTCAATAGCTCTGAGGAGGCAGAAGTGCGAGTCAGGTTATACACAAGTTTGCAACAAAGCAGGGGGTGGGCAGGCAGTCTAAACATCAAAGATTATTGGTAAGTAAGGAAACTCAGATATCAAGTTAAGGCATTTAGCATTCTCCTATGCATGCTAAGACGTCAGCCTTTGGGCTCACTGGATTTACTCCTTTCATGTGTCCCTCAGCTATCTGGGAGCCAAATCCTGCCTCCTGATTGCTTATATCCTTAATTCCTTGTTCACTGTAAGGGGTGGCAGGTGAGGCAGACGGCTGCTTCTTGCATTCCCCCAGCTCTTCAGGATTCACTGTGGAGGGTGTCGGCAACTGCTGGATCCCAGGCATTGTGTTCCCTTTCCCACATTCACATTTGGAGGGTCGGAATCACAGATAGCTGTGACATATTTTTGCCCACCAATGTGTAGGAAATATTTCATTTCACAATTAAAAACATTTTATTTTTTTGTGTTTGTTTTTCATGTATTGTGTGAAAACATTATAAAACCTTTTACAGTATGGTACTATATAGCCAGTTGTGTTAGTTGGGTACCTAGGCTAACTTTGTTGGACTTAACAAACTGGACTTACAAATGTGCTCTCAGAATGGAACTCATTTGTAAGTAGGGCACTTACTCTACTTGAATGAACTGAGGTGCTATTCGGCACCACCTAGACACAAGGCTATGGGCAACATAGGTTCTGGGGGGCTAGTGCTTCCCAGAAACAACTCTCCCCCATGGAAGGAGGAGGTCAGGGCACTGTTTCCACCAGGTTTCAAGCCCTTCCACCCTGCCTTCCTCCCCGACACTCACTTTCTGGGTTGGGAAGACAGAAGGAGGGTGTGGGATTCTCTTCCTTGTACATTGAAAATAGCATCTGTTGATTGAAAAAAAAATGACAACCTAAAAGTTGTCACCCTGCTCACTTAACTTATATGCAGAGCATGTGTTAGTTGCTCAGTCATGTCTGACTCTTTGCGACCCCATGGACTATAGTCTGCCAGGCTCCTCTGTCCATGGGATTCTCCAGTCAAGAATACTGGAGTGGGTTGCCATTCCCTTCTCCAGGAGATCTTCCCCACCCAGGGACTGAACCCAGGTCACCTGCACTAGAGGCAGATTCTTTTCTGTCTGAGCCACCAGGGAAGTCCAAGCTTGCCATATGGAAGTCAAATTCTATAAACTTTAAAATAGTTTTAATCTTGGGATCTGGCATTGGAAGAGTCCTTTTCTCTCTTATTGTTTTGTTGTTGAACTCAAGTTTGTGTGCCTGATGTACAGTGAGGTCAAACAAACTAAAACATCACAGTTTGGAGCAGAGAAAGATTTACTGCAAGGGCCATGCAAAAAGAATGGGTGGCTTGACCTCAGAAAACCTGAACTCCCCAATGATTTTGGGAGAAGAGTTTTTATAGGAAAAATTTAGCCTGAGGTCTGCAGACTGTTGGCTTCCCTGGTGGCTCAGATGGTAGAGAATATGCCTGCAATGCAGAAGACCTGGTTTTGATTCCCTGTGTCCGGAAGATTCCCTGGAGAACTTTCCTCTGATTGGATGGGGTGTGGTAACAGGGTGGTGTTACAGGAATCTCAATCATCCGTCCTTTTATTCCAACCAGTCTCAGGTCTATGTGCTTGTGTTCAGTTTAAAGTTACCATCTTCTACCTGGGTGGGTATTCAAGGGATTAGATCTGATAGAGTGCCTGAAGAACTATGGACGGTTTGTGACACTGTACAGGAGGCAGTGATCAAGACCATCCCCAAGAAAAAGAAATGGAAAAAGGCAGAATGGTTGTTTGAGGAGGTCTTACAAATAGCTGAGAAAAGAAGAGAAACAAAAGGCAAAGGAGAAAAGGAAAGATATTATCCGTCTGAATGCAGAGTTCCAAAGAATAGCATGGAAAGATAGGAACGCTTTCCTCAGTGATCAGTGCAAAGAAATAGAGAAAAACAATAGGATGGGAAAGACTAGAGATCTCTTCAGGAAAATTAGAGATATCAAGGGAACATTTCATGCAAAGATGGGCACAATAAAGGACAGAAATGGTATGGATCTAACAGAAGCAGAAGATATTAAGAAGAGGTGGCAAGAATACACAGAAGAACTATACAAAAAAGATCTTCATGACCCAGATAACCATGATGGCTTGATCACTTACCTAGAGCCAGAGATCCTTGAATGCGAAGTCAAGTGGGCCTTAGGAAGCACCACTGTGAACAAAGCTAGTGGAGGCAATGGAATTCCAGTTGAGCTATTTCAAATCCTAAAAGATGATGCTGTGAAAGTGCTGCACTCAATATGCCAGCAAATTTGGAAAACTCAGCAGTGGCCACAGGACTGGAAAAGGTAAGTTTTCATGCCAATCCCAAAGAAAGGGAATGCCAAAGAGTGTTCAAACTACCACACAATTGTACTCATCTTACATGCTAGCAAAGTAATCCTCAAAATTCTCCAAGCCAGGCTTCAACAGTACATGAATCATGAACTTTCAGATGTTCAAGTTGGATTTAGAAAAGGCAGAGGAGTCAGAGATCAAATTGCCAACATTCTGTTGGATCATCGAAAAAGTAAGAGAGTTCCAGAAAAACATCTGCTTTATTGATGATGCCAAAGCCTTTGACTCTGTGGATCACAACACACTGTAGAAAATTCATAAAGAGATGGGAATACCAGACCACCCAACCTGCCTCTTGATAAATCTGTATGCAGGTCAAGAAGCAACAGTGAGAAATGGACATGGAACAACAGACTGGTTCCAAAAAGGGAAAGGAGTACATCAAGGTTGTATACTGTCACTCTGTTTATTTAACTTAAATGTAGAATATATCATGCAAAATGCTGGGATGGATGAAGTACAAGCTGGAATCAAGTTTGCCGGGAGAAATATCAATAACCTCAGATACGCAGATGATACCACCCTTATGGCAGACAGAGAAGAACTAAAGAGCCTCTTGATGAAAATGAAAGAGGAGAGTGAAAAACTTGGCTTAAAACTCAATATTCAGAAAACTAAGATCATGGCATTCAGTTCCATCACTTCACAGCAAATAGATGGGGAAACAACAGGGACAGACTTTACTTTTTGGGCTCCAAAATCACTGCAGATGGTGACTGCAGCCATGAAATTAAAAGACACTTGTTCCTTGGAAG
>NW_011488053.1:33449-42179 GCF_000754665.1 Bison bison bison
AAAGAGCTGAGCCCTGAAGAATTGATGCTTTTGAACTGTGGTGTTGGAGAAGACTCTTGAGAGTCCCTTGGACTGCAAGGAGATCCAACCAGTCCATCCTAAAGGAAATCAGTCCCGAGTATCCATTGGAAGGACTGATGCTGAAGCTGAAACTCCAATACTTTGGCCACCTGATGTGAAGAACTGACTCATTGGAAAAAGACCTTGATTCTGGGAAAGACTGAAGGTAGGAGAAGGGGATGACAGAGGATGAGATGTTTGGATGGCAGCACCAACACGATGGATGTACATTTGAGCAAGCTTGGGGAGTTGGTGATGGTAGAGAAGCCTGGCATGCTGCAGTCCACGAGGTCGCAAAGAGTGGAACACGACTGAGCGACTAAACTGAACTGAACCTGGGTGGGGATCTTAATTCCTATATAAGAACTCAGAGATACATTGTTATGTATATCCCTTGAAGAAGAACCAAGACCCTGCCCTATTATTGCACTATTTTTTCTTGATTGCTCCTCCTTGGCTTCTGCTTTCCCTCTCTCCCCTAATTAGTAACTGAATCTGCTTTTTGGAACTTGGAAGGTCTTGGAGGCTGAAGAGTTTTTCCTACAAACAAGAAAAGGCAAACACAGAAAGGCTTTCATACCCAGGAGGGCCCCACAGAGTCCTTCTTAGTTTCAATCCCTCCTTTTCTTCGATAGTTCTGAATTTTGAGGGGAACAGGTATTGGACAAGAAAGGGGATAATGTTTTTACAGATCTTACATAGCACTGTTGATTATAATTAAAATCTTCGGTATGTTGACTCATGTTAAAAGTATGTAAAATCATTATGGGTTTGTCCTATGAAAGATTTTGTTTTCAACATAAAATCTTATGTCTATATAGTAATATCACAAATTAGCTTTTCTTTTTATCGGAGATTAAAATTTAGCTCATGCATACAAAGGAGAACTTGTACTGATCCTTCTCAAGCTCTTCCAAGAGACTTAAGAGGTGTGAACACTTCCAAAGACATTCTATGAAGCCACCGTCACCCTGATACTAAGACCAGAAAAACATACCACCAAGAAAGAAAATTATAGGCTAATATCTTTGAATATAGATTTTCAACAAAATATTAGCAAACCAGATCTGGCAACACTTAAAAAAGATCATATACCACAACCAAGTTTGATACATCCCAAGTTTACAAGGATGGTACACAAATCAATGAATGTGACACAACACATCATCAAAAGAAAAGACAAAAGTTACATGATCATCTCAATAGATTCAGAAAAAACATTTTATAAAATTCAATATCCATTCATTATAAAAACTCTCATGAAAGTGAGTATAGAGGGAACATATCTGAACATAATAAAAGCTACTTATGACAAACTTATAGCCAATATAATACTCAATGGTGAAAAGCTGAACACCTTCTTACTAAAATCTGGATCAAGGCAAGGTGCTCACTCACAACACTTATATTCAACATAGTGTTGGAAATGATCAGATAAGAAAAATATATAAAGGTATCCAAATTGGAAGGGAAGGGGTAAAGTTGTCATTATATACTGATGACATGATCCTACATATAGAAAACTCTAAAGAATCTACACAAAAACTTCTAGAATTGATAAGCAAATTCAACAAGGTATCAGGATATAAGATCAACATAGAAATCTGCATTTATTTACACTAACAAGGAAATATCAGAAAGGGAATGTAAAATTATGTCTCAAAAAGAAATGCTTAGGAATAAATCTGACTAAGGATATAAAAGACTTACATTTGAGAACTATAAAACATTAATAAAAGAAACTGAAGGTGATTCGAAGAAATGGAAAGACATTCCATTGTAGATTCCAAGCAATCTACAAGTTTAATGCAATTTCTATCAAATGACCCATGACATTTTTCACAGAACTAGGACAAATAATCCTAAAATTTACATGGAACCGTAAAATTCAGAACTGCAGCAATTCTGAGAAAAAAGAACACAGTAGGAGGCATTACCCTCCCAGACATCAGACAATACAACCAAGTTACAGTAATCAAAACAGTTGGGGTACTGGCACAAAAACAGATGGATCAATGAAACAGAATGGAGAGCTCAGAAATAAACCCGCACCTCTGATCAATTTATCTTTGACAAAGGGGGCAATGGGAAAGTCTCTTGAGCAAGTGGTGTTGGGGAAGTTTGACAGCCTCAATGACGTTAGAACACATTGTCACACCACACACAAGAATAAACTTAAAATGGCTCAAAGACTTAAATATAAGACATGACACCATAAAACTCCTAGAAGAGAACATAAGAAAAACATTCTTTGCCTATAACAAAACAAAAAGACAACCTGCAGACAGGAGAAAATACTTACAAATGATATGACTGACAAGGGCTTAATTTCCAAAATATACAAATAGCTCATAAAACTCAACAACAAAAAATCAAACAATCCAATCAAAAAATGGGAAGAACTAAAACAGACATTTCTCCAAAGAAGACATAGATGGCCACCAGAGACATGAAAAGGTGTTCAACATTGTTAATTATTAGAGAAATGCAAATCAAAACTATGTTCTCACATTGGTCAGAATGGCCATAATTAAAAAGTCTATGAATAACCAATGCTGGAAAGGATATGGAGAAAAGGGAAGTCTCCTATACTGTTAGTAAGAATGTAAGTTATGCAGCCACTATGGAAAGAGTATGGAGGTTCCTCAGAAAACTAAAACTAGAGTTGCTATATGATCCAGCAGTCCCACTCCTGGGCATACGTCCAGACAAAACTACAATTCAAAAACATACATTCACTCCTCTGTTTATAGCAGCACTGTTCACAATAGCCAAACCATGGAAACAACCTACATGTCCATCAACAGATGAATGGATAAAGATGTGGTGTGTGCTTGCTAAGTCACTTCAGTCAAGTCCGACTCTTTGAAACCCTATGGACTGTAGCCCACCAGGCTCCTGTCAATGGGATTCTCCAGGCCAGAACACTGGAGTGGGCTGTCATGTCCTCCTCCAGGGGATCTTCCTGACCCAGGGATTGAACCTGCATCTCCTGCGGCTCCTGCAATGCAGGCAGATTCTTTACTGCTGAGCCACGTGGGAAGCCTAAAGATGTGGTACATATATACAATGGAATATTACTCATAAAAAATAATGAAACAATGCCATTTGCAGCAACATGGCTGGAACTAGAGATTATTATAGTAAATTAGGTAAGTCAGAAAGAGAAAACCAAACACCATATGACATCACATATATGTGGAATCTAAAGTATAATACAAGTGAACTTATCCATGAAACATACACACAGACAGAGAATAGACTTGCAGTTGCCAAAGGGGTGCAGAAGGGATGGAGTGGGAGTTTGAGTTGGCAGATAGAAATTGTTATATATGGAATGGATAAACAAGGTCCTACTGTATAGCATAGGGAACTTTCAATATCCTGTGATAAACCATAATAGAAAAATATGAAAAAGAATGTATATAACTGAGCCACTTGTAAATCAATTATACTTCAATTAAAAAAATATCTCTTTAAAAAGTTAAAAAAAAATCTCATGTTTGTGCAGTGTAATATCAATGGGAAAATGTAAATTACCTTCCTGGTCCCTAATTATTAAACACTTGGTAAGTATTCCTTTTTTTCCAAGGAAATCTTGAATTGGAGCAGACAACGATAATTGTAAAATTCTTCTATGATTCATTTAACAAGAGCTGGCAAACAACACAAGATTATTAAATTCACTATATTCTATTTCACGGCTCCATAAACTGATGATCATTTGTAACGCTGCACACTCAATGACTTTTAAATCTATCTGTGACCTTTTCTTTTTTTCTTCTATGGTATTTATTTTCCTTTTCTTTTTATTTACTTATTTATTTTTAAAATTTATTATTTTAAATTAATTTTTATCTTATCCTTAGTTTTTTAACTTAAATCATTTTTATTTAAAAATATTTTTAAATTTATTTTTATTAGAGTTGTGACACTTTTCATAGAGGCTGCTTTGGAAAACTTGAGCAAAAACACTTCCAGTGGAATAAAACAATAAGAAAAACATCTGTCTCTTGTTTGTTTTCTCAGGTTAATCTCCCAAGGCAAAAATAAATAAATAGATAAAAGCAAAAATAAACAAGTGGGACCTAGTCAAACTTACAAGCTTTTGCACAGCAAAGGACACCATAAACAAAACAAAAAGACAACCTAAGGACTAGGAAAAAATATTTGAAAATGATGGCCCAAGTGAGCTTTGTAATTTGAAACTGCCAGGTGATTCTAAGAGCAATCAGGAGTGAGAACCACAGAGATCTCAGTCTTGAGATGGTATCTCTAGCAGACTGAGGGGAACTGCTTTCCAACCTGCAGGGAGGAGGCCTGAGCTCAGTTCACTGTGTTCACCAATTGGTGGCACCTCCCATCACGCACAGATAGAGGCTTCTAGACATGTCCGTATATTTACTGACACCTTCTTCTCCGACTTTCCCTACTATTAGTCTTAGCTGCTGCACTGCAGCCTCTGCCCACTTTCCCATCTCTCTTTGTGCCCTAATGAACACTATCCCTGGTGCCAAATAGTACAGATCTCCTCAAAGTTCGTGTAAATTCTTCAGTTCAGTTCAGTTCAGTCGCTCAGTCATGTCCGACTCTTTGCAACCCCATGAATTGCGGCATGCCAGGCCTCCCTGTCCATCACCAACTCCTGGAGTTTACCCAAACACATGTCCATCGAGTTGGTGATGCCATCCAGCCATCTCATCCTCTGTTGTCCCCTTCTCCTCCTGCCCCCAATCCCTCCCAGCATCAGGGTCTTTTCCAATGAGTCAACTCTTCACATGAGGTGGCCAAAGTACTGGAGTTTCAGCTTCAGCATCAGTCCTTCCAATGAACACCCAGGACTGATCTCCTTTAGGATGGACTGGCTGGATCTCCTTGCAGTCCAAGGGACTCTCAAGAGTCTTCTCCAACACCACAGTGTAAATTCTTAACCTTTCCCTAATCAAATTCATATTCTCCCACTTCTATATACCTTGTGTCTAGAGCAATCAGCTTTGGCTACCTGAGCAGGAGTACCACTCTCATTCTTGCTTTTTGCATTGCTCTTTAAAAATTTAACGTGTGCATATCCTTATTCTCAAAATGCCCTGGGATCTTCTTAAAAGAAGGGAGCCAACACTGATTGCGTAAGGGTGGATATACAAATAAACCTTGCTGAATGGTAAATAAATGGACAACTGAACACACCTATAGAAAATTTAATAGACATGAAAGAATTCATAAACCAAAAAAAGACCTGTTTAATTAATAAATGGAGATGGCTGGGCCCTTGCAGGAGTTCAGTAAAGCAGCTTCTCCAGGAAGAGAATAAAGATGATGGGAGGTAGGGGTCTGATCCTGGTCCCACTGCTGGTGGCTGGTCTGCAATTTTTACTCTGGTTAGCAATTGGAAAACTCATATAAGTTACTGTCTCTTCGCACAGATTTGCTTGTATGCATCTTTTCACTTCAATAGCCATGTCTTTAAGACCTGCAAGAAACCATAAATGAGACTTCCACTCTCATCCATCTTTATAATCCCCTTTTTACCACCTCTGACTGGGCTGGAATAAAATAGAAACCAGGCCACACAATTTGAGTGTGAGTCATTAAATATGACTCTCTCTAACAGGGCTGGTATTCTCCAATCACAGGGCCTTCAAATCCCCTCACAGCCCATCTCAATCAAATATTGGAACCCTCATGGAACTTCATGCTGCTGCTGCTGCTGGCTGCTAAGTCACTTCAGTCGTGTCTGACTCTGTGTGACCCCATAGATGACAGCCCACCAGGCTCCCCCATCCGTGGGACTCTCCAGGCAAGAACACTGGAGTGGGTTTAAATGAGCTTTTTTCCAATTCCTATTATCACTTTGAGATCTAGCATTATGTTTTTATAGACATTTTATGCAGATAATAATAAGAATCTCTTCCTTTTATTGGTCCTCAAATGACTTTGTTAGTAGCATCTTGCATGCTGCTGATCTATAAGGATTTGATGTTTCTGTGTTTCAGCTGGGTATAAACCCTTTCTGATTTTAAGGACATAAATCCAATCTCCTATTCTTTATCTTTTTAAAAATGTCAATATCAGCCATAAAAAGGCCATCACTTTGATTGTATTCCCTGCCTTTTGAAGTGCCTTCAGATACATCCTTTCACATGGCAGCTGTTGGTGATTTCATCTCACCTCCTCTGGGTGCCATTTCCAGTGACTGCTATGTTAAAGCAAAGAATCACTGTTATGCAAATTATAGAAAGTAGAAATGTAAAAATCCCAGAGACCAACCAAAATGGCTAGCCCCTGTGATTATCTCATTAATGAAGAATTCAAGAAGGCTGAGCTCCTCAGAATTAGCAGGAGGAAGAAGAAGAGCTATGAAAACCACCCAACCCTCATGGTACTCTGCCCACTGCTCTTCACACTACACAATATTGTGTGCATGTGTGCTAAGTCGCTTCAGTTGTGTCTGACTCTTTGTGACCCTATGGGCTGTGGCATGCTAGGCTCCTCTGTCCATGGGATTCTCCAGGCAAGAATACTGGAGTGGGTTGTCATGCCCTCCTCCAGGGGATCTTCGTGGTCTGTGATTGAACCCATGCCTCCTGCACCTCTTGCACTGCAGGTGGACTCTTTACTGCTGAGCCACTGGGGAAGACCCAAACTATGCTACTAAATATAATGAATTTCTAATTTGTGTCTTCAGTTGGTTTAGAATTTTATGTAGGATCTTCTCAAATTAAGCACAGTACATTATGCTTTATGATATCTTTGAGGAAAGTTTAAGTTTAATCACTGCCTTTCTCCAAAATTCTTACTTTCAAAGTTAAAAAAAAAAAACAAAACAGGGTTAGAGGCAACACAAACTACCCCTGTGTTTAAAAAAACTAACCAAAGTTTGCAGAGGTTGAAAGGTTACCAATATGCTGAAATAACTTCCTCAAAGGTATC
Source organism: Bison bison bison (assembly GCF_000754665.1). Taxonomy (NCBI): domain Eukaryota; kingdom Metazoa; phylum Chordata; class Mammalia; order Artiodactyla; family Bovidae; genus Bison; species Bison bison. The sequence goes on from NW_011488053.1 coordinate 40,440, forward strand.
AGAAAGTCTGTTAAAAAGAGCATGCAAAAATTCATATGTGAACAAATGAATGTGAGAAAACTAATTAGACATATTTTCAGAATCAAGCCACCGTGGGTATCCTTATTTCTAAGAGATTTGAACAAAAGCTTATTTCTCCTAAACCCCACCCTCAGGGCCTGTGCCCCATAAGCTTGTGAGAGACTGCCACTGGTTTAAGTGCCACCTGTTGGGTCTACACTGCATCCTAGAAAGTGAAAGTGAAGTCGCTCAGTCGAGTCCGACTCTTTGCGACCCCATGCACTGCAGCCTACCAGGCTCCTCTGTCCATGGGATTTTCCAGGCAAGAGTGCTGGAGTGGGGTGCCATTTCCTTCTCCAGAAGGAAAAGTACCTAGAAAAGTACCTGTGTTTATGATGCCAGAAAATTCAACACACTGCAGTTTGTCTGCTCGGCACCACTTGAGATCGGCATTACATTTTCTTCCCATCACAGCAAAGCATGTTGGACACTGATAGCCATTGGACTGGAATTTATTAACATCCTTCTCATCGAAGTCATTTACTTTAATCTCCCAGGAGACTGTATGAAAAATAAAAGAAAGAAAACTGGCTGGTTATTTACCACTGGCAGGCAAATGAACCCATGCTCATGGAGCAAAATTAGAGTTCGATGTGCCCCATTCACCCTCCCCAATACCTTACCCAAGCATTTTGTGTGTGACATTTAACGCTGGAATTACCACAAAGATTCCTACCTTTATGGAGCTTACATTCTGATGGAGAAGGCAGACAGAAACAACACAGTATGTCAAGTGATGATAAATACTAGTGAGAAAACAGAACAGGACAGGAAGGGCAGGGTGTGGTTGCAATTTATAGCATGGTTCGGGAAGTTCTCACTGAAAGAGAAACTTTTTTGAATGGAGTCCTAAAAGAGATCTTCTTCCAAATACCTGTACAGAATAACTTAAGTCTTACAAATAAAGGGTACAGGATGTTCAATGAAGGGGCCGACAAGAGGGAGCCTTAACTCCTGCATTCTCTGCCTTTGGGGCTTGATAACATCATAGTGAACTGAAGTCCACTGACCAGCCCCTGTACCTCTATCCAAGTGTCCCCACTACCAGTACTGTCAAAGACTAGATCTGGCTGCCCCAGTGAAAGATGTGCAGCAGAGCAGGGAATAGAAGAAATGATGGATGAAGAAGCAGAAACCTGTGGAAAGTAAGAGCACATTGAAAAAAGGGAGTACAAGTCAGTATTTATCAGCAAAACTTTCTCAGACTACTGAAAGGTGGTTTCAAATTAGTTAGCTTCCCGCTCCAATAGGACCTCCCCTCTGCTGACTCTGCCAATCCCCACAGGAAGAGTAGTGTGATACCAGGGGGACATGCCCACTTGGAGCCTGCATCAGATCAGATCAGATCAGTCGCTCAGTTGTGTCCGACTCTTTGCGACCCCATGAACCGCAGCACGCCAGGCCTCCCTGTCCATCACCAACTCCCGGAGTTCACTCAGACTCACGTCCATCAAGTCAGTGATGCCATCCAGCCATCTCATCCTCTGTCATCCCCTTCTCCTCCTGCCCCCAATCCCTCCCAGCATCACAGTCTTTTCCAATGAGTCAACTCTTCGCATGAGGTGGCCAAAGTACTGGAGTTTCAGCTTCAGCATCAGTCCTTCCAATGAACACCCAGGACTGATCTCCTTTAGGATGGACTGGCTGGATCTCCTTGCAGTCCAAGGGACTCTCAAGAGT
>NW_011488053.1:42671-47618 GCF_000754665.1 Bison bison bison
GTCTTCCAGTCCAGCGTTTCTCATGATGTACTCTGCATAGAAGTTAAATAAACAGGGTGACAATATACAGCCTTGACGAACTCCTTTTCCTATTTGGAGCCAGTCTGTTGTTCCATGTCCAGTTCTAACTGTTGCTTCCTGACCTGCATACAAATTTCTCAAGAGGCAGATCAGGTGGTCTGGTATTCCCATCTCTTGAAGAATTTTCCACAGTTTATTGTGGAGCCTGCATACCCTCCCCTCATCCTTCCTGGATATCAACACTCCTGAAATTTCTTGCTCAAGTACCACAAGCAGTTTGCAGAGCAGGTGGAATGGGGGAGCTTGGACTTGAAAACGCGTGTGTCAGTGAAGGGGAAGGTGGGGTGGTGAGAGGAAGTGGGCTGGAGACCAGGGTGGGAATCTTTCAGTGCTGGCATTCCCTGGCATGGAATCCCAAGGAGTGTGAAAATCCCAGGCATTTTAGGTCATTCTGAAGGTATGTTTGTGCAGTATAACAAAGATTCCATCTACACCTTTTTGTTTTTAGCCTAATGTGTACCTTTTAAATATTGAGCCATACTGCCCTGGGTGCTGCAAACGTGAGGGCAGCAAGCCTTCCATCCTGGGCAAGAGCAGGGGTTGGGGAGTTGGCTTCTAGGGGCTGAGAGTCACATGCTGCCATACAAAGAGGAAGAAGCAGAATCCAGATTAAAACCCTTTGAGATACTAAACGATCTAGCAATTTCACTTCTATTTCCAAAGAAAACAAAAACACTAATATGAAAAGATATATGCACCCCTGTTACTGCAGCATTACTTACAAAATCAATTAAAATAAATAAATTTATATTAAAAAAGATATGGGAGCAATCTAAATATCAATAGATGAATGGATAAAGATGCATTATATATATATATACACAATGGAATATTAGCAGTAGGAAAGAATGCCATTTTCAACAACATAGATGGATCTAGAGTGTATTATGTTAAGTTAAATAATTCAGCAAGAAACATACAAATATCATATGATTTAACTCATGCAGAATCTAAAAAACAATTGAACAAGCATAGCAAAATAAACAGATTTATAAATTCAGAAAACAAACAAGTGGTTGGAGGGGAGGGGTGTAGGAGGATGAGTGAAATAGATAAGGGAGATTCGGAAGTACAAACTTTCAGTTACACAATAAACTGGTCAAAGGGATGAAATGTATAGCATGGGAAATATAATCAATAAAATTGAAGTAACTTTGTATGGTGACATATGGTAACTAGATGTATCATGCTCATTTTGTAATGTATTAGAAATATCAAATCACTCTGTTGCATACCTGGAACTAACAGTGCTAGAAGTCAATTATACTTCAATTAAAAAAATAAAAAAACCAACACTGTTACATTACTAGTAACTAAAATCCAAAAAACAAAACAAAACAAAACATAAAACCTTGAAATTTAAGGTTTTTAAGGGTAACCTGGCCTGCTTTACCTAGAGAGTCTTGTTTGATGGAGCACATACAGAAAGACAAAATTAATTAAAAAAAATCAAGCAAACTATAAAAATTTTAAGTCATTAAAAAGGTTTTCCAATTCATAGTTTTTCACCAATATGTCTCATATGCCCCTTTCTCTCTTTCCAAACTCTTTTACACCCCACTCTGATTGAAGCTACTTTGTCCAGGGTGTCTATTTAAATTTAGTTAAAATTTAAAAAATTAATAGTTTGGCTCCACCTGTTTCATTTCAAATGCTCAATAACCACATGTGGCTAGTGACCACTGTCCTGAACAGTGTAGACACAGACATATTGCTCACTGCAGAATATACTATTGGACAGCACTGCTCTAGAGTCTTTCATGGTAAGATGAACACAAATTGAAAATTGAAACTAAAGCATGTTGGTGAGAGTTTGAGCAACAGGCATTATCTGTTTCTAATGAGTAAATTAGTATAATTTATTTAAAGGGCAACTTGATAATATAGAATAAAAATTTAGATCCCACACTCTTTGATCCAGCAATTCCTAGATATTTTCCTACATGTGTAATTGTACCAAGTCATTTACTGAAGTATTCCCTGTGATAATAAATGATTAAGTGTCTGAAATGCTCATGGTTACATGGATTCTGGCATGTCCATGAGATGGATATATACAGAATATGTTGTTCTAACATGCACTGTTATGAAAAGCTCTCCAAGGTGTACCTTTAAGGGAAGATGTAGAATGCTAGGTATAAAATGTTACCATGGGAAAAAAAAGGTACATTTGAATATGTTTATAAATACATGAACCATCTTTGGAATGGTAAACATGAAAGGGATAACTGGTTATCCACAGCTCCAAAGATCTGATCTGGGGGTCTACAGAGGAGAAGATGATACAGTCTCCATCCTATACCTTTTTCATTTTATACCATGGGCATATATTATTTATTTGAAAAGCTATCTAATTAAAAACAAATAAATATAAGTAAATAAAAACAATGGAAAATAATAGAAAAGATGGGTCCTAAAGTTTGCTTTTGTCCCTTAAAAAAAGGCCTGGAAAAAACCAAACATTCATAGGCCAAATTCCTGAATAGACATTTTTCCCAAAGAACATAAACAAAATTGCCAACATGACTGAAACGATGCACAATATTTAGTCATTAGGGAAATGCAAATCACAACCACAGTATTTCACCTTACACCTGACAGAATGCTCATCATAAAGAAGACGAGAGATAACAAATGCTGGTGAGGATGTGGAGAAAAGAGACTATAAACTGGCATAGCCACAATGGAAAACAGTATGGAGGATCCTCAAAAAGTTAAATACAGTACCTCTGTATTTAGTCCAGCAATTTTACTTCTGGGAATACATTCAAAGGAAATGAAAACATTAAAAAACAAACAAACAAACAAAAAAACGATAGCTGCACCCCTATGTTCACAACATTATTCCTAACAGCCAAGAATGGAAGCAACCTAAGTTTCCATCAATAGATGAATGAATAAAGAAACTGTGAGATCCCTCTCTCTTTATATGTGTGTGTGTGTGTATAGATATCATCCATAAAAACTAAGGAAATTCTGCTATTTGTGGAAACATAGATGGGCCTTGAGAACATTATGCTATGTAAAGTAAGCCAGACAGAGATAAATACTGTATGATCTCACTTATACGCGGAATCTAAAACAAATCCATAGAGAAAGGAATCAGCCTTGTGGTTACCAGAGGTAATGGAGAGGGGCACTGGGAAAATGTGGTCAAAAGGCACAAATTCTCAGTGATAAGAAAAAAGTACGAGGGACATAATACAACATGACGCCTATAGTTAACACTGAAAGTTAGGAGAGTAAATCCTGAGTTCTCATCACAAGGGAAAAACTGAACGTACTCAGTAATTATTCCACAATAAATGTAAGTCAAACCATTATGTTGCACACCTTAAATTTATACAGTGATGTACAGTGATGTATGTTAATTCTATATTAATAAAACCAGGAAAAAGGCTTAGAGAACATTCAAGAAAACTTCATTATAAATCATAACCACAAAACAAGCTCTGACTAGCAGAGTAAACGAGGGCAATTTTGAAGAAAAATGGTCACCAGGTTAAGTGTGGCAGTATTACTTCTTCCTTTCCCCTTGAAGTTGCCCTTGAGCCTCCTTGTGCCCTCTGGTGCCCAAAGCAATGATATTGGAACTGGAAGAAATACTGGAGTGGGTTGCCATGCCCTCCTCCCACAGGGATCAAATCAATGCAGGGATGTATCCTGCATTGCTGGCAGATTCTTTATCCACTGGGCCACCCAGGAAGCACACACTAGAGGCATGTGCATGAGGGCTAAGTCACTTCAGTCATGTCTGACTCTCTGTGACCCTATGGCCTGTAGCCTGCCATGCTCCTCCCTCCATGGGATTCTCCAGGCAAGAACACTGGAGTGTGTTGCCATGCCCTTCTCCAGGGGATCTTCCCAACACAGGGATCAAACCCATATCTCTCATGTCTCCTGCATTGGCATGCGAGTTCTTTACCATTAGCCCCACCTAGGAAGCCCCGTGGATGGGCTCAATTATTTGCCTGAGGCCAGGCAGTAAGGAGAGACTTCCCTGGTGGCTCAGATGGTAAAGCGTCTGCCTACAATGTGGGAGACCCAGGTTCGATCCCTGGGTTGGGAAGATCCTCTGGAGAAGGAAATGGCAACCCACTCCAGTACTCTTGCCTGGAAAATCCCATGGACGGAGGAGTGTGGTAGGCTACAGTCCATGGGGTCACAAAGAGTCGGACAAGACTGAGTGACTTCAGGCAGTAAGGAGTTGGAGTTGATTTGAATTGACACTCAGGACTCTTTTCCCAACACTGGTCAGTACATTGTAAGACCTATGAGGGCAGGAATGATGCCTGTATAATCACTGCAGATGTCCATGGCGAGCACAGCACCCACAAGGAAAGTGTCACTGAGGTCTGCGGAAGAATAAGGGTGGGAATGCAGGGATGAGCGCATTAATGAGAGAATGCAAAGAGGAATACAGAGGATAATTCAGCTAGGATTACAGGAATGTGGGTGGGGATGTGGTGATGAGAGAATTTGGCTAGGGACAAACCCTGTACACTTACCTGTGAGGAAAGGTGCCAAGGCCAGGCTACAGGCCAAGAGGAGGCTGCTGGGAGCTGCTTGTTGCATGGCTGATGCCTTGTCCCTTTCTCTCTGAAAGACAGAAGCTAGTCAGCCCAGGTCCACAGGAAGAAACACCCAGTCTGTCCAGGATCGACCTCCCATAGGAATAGCCTTTCTGCCACTTGTGAACCCCTCCTGAGGCCCTACTTGCTGGGTGGGCCACTGTGTGCTTGGCCTTTGGAGGCACCTGGTATTCAGAAGTGGTCTGGGGCTCCTTCCGGCTTGTCCGCTACTTTCTACAGGGTTCCGGGAGCAAGTGGGCTGTGTCTAGCTCCCTGGTGTGTTGTGTGGCCAGGC
>NW_011488053.1:47718-53809 GCF_000754665.1 Bison bison bison
GGGCGGCGGTGGGGGGGTCTCTGCTTCCTAATTGGCCCGTCCCTATTGGTCCCTCCTCTTGCTCATTTCACACTCCGCGGGAGCGCTGGCCAACGAGATTCTAGGGCCTCAGAGGCTCACGTGACTGGGAAAAGCCTGATGGGCTGTTTCCATGGTGCAGAGAATTGAGAGAAATGAGTCAAGCTGAGTTACCGCCTTTCCTAGTTGTTTGATGTTCACTCACATACCCGATTAAAGATGTCTTACGGTGGCTGATCCTCTTACCTGTCAACTCTAAACATCTCTGCTCCATCTCTTCAAAACAGAAAGCAAAGCAATTGTTACTAGGGGCTAGGGCTGGGGGGCGGAGAGAGGAGGAAAGGGGTAGTTGTTCAATGGATTGTAGAGGTCCAGTTTTGCGATATGAAGAATTTATAGTGATCTGTTGCACAATGCGGAGAAGGCAATGGCACCCCACTCCAGTACTCTTGCCTGGAAAATCCCATGGACAGAGGAGCCTGGTGGGCTGCGTGTGGTCCATGGGGTTCCTAAGAGTCGGACACGACTGAGCAACTTCACTTTCACTTTTCACTTTCGTGCATTGGAGAAGGAAATGGCAACCCACTCCAGTGTTCTTGCCTGGAGAATCCCAGGGACGGGAGAGCCTGGTGGGCTGCCGTCTCTGGGGTCGCACAGAGTCGGACACGACTGAAGTGACTTAGCAGTAGCAGCAGTTGCACAATGATGTGACTATAGTTAACACTATTGCATTATGCACTTAATAATTACAATGGGAAATTTTATGGCTTTTCAAAACCACAATTAAAAAAAAAAAAAACTACTCCCTTGACATTTACATTGACTTCATTCTTTGTGATAAGTTCACTAGCTACCAGGTCAGTTCTGACCACTCTTAAGAATTTTTGGAAATAATTTTATTTATTTATTTATTTTTCAGGGTTCTGGGTCTCTGTTGCTGGGGGTGCTTTTCTCTACTTGTGGTGAGCAGGGGCTTCTCTTTTTGCAGAGCACAGAGTCTAGTGCTGATTCAATAGTTGTGGTGCATGGGCTTAGTTGCTCCGTAGCATATGGGATTTTCTTGGATCAGGGATTGAACCTGTGTCTCCTGCATTGGCAGTTGGATTCTTTCCCACCAAGCCACCAGGGAAGCCCTCATTAAATGTTTTGACTCTTGGTTTATAATTTTCCTTGCTATAGCCCTGTGCAAAAGAACTTTTAGTCACAACAAAAAATGATCTATATCTGTGTTAGTATAGTACTGTGATGGGTTGGATGGTGGCCCTAAAGTTATATCCATATCTTAATCTTTAACCTGTGAATATTGCCTTAGATGGCAAAAGATTTGATTAAGTTGGGGATCTTGAGACCTTTTCCCTAGATTATCTTGGTGGCCCTTAATATGTATTCTTAGAAGAGAGAAGCAGGAGGAGTTTTGAGATAGACTCACAGAGGAGAAGACTCAGGAGACCAGGAGTATGAGACTATGGAAGCAGAGGTTGGACTGATGTGATCACAAGGAATTCTGACAGCCACTACAAGCAGGAAGAGGCAAGGAACAGACACTCCCCACGAGTATCTGGAGAAAGGGTAGCTCTGCCAACACCTGATTTCAGAACAATGAGGGAATACATTTCTGTTGTTTTGAGCCATTCATTTTGGTAGTTTGTTACAGAAGCCCTAGGTAACCAGTAGAAGTGGCCCCCCTCTACTCTGGAGGTGATTGTACACTTGGAATGTGGCTAGTTAGGCGGGAAATTGGAATGTTAACTTAAAGTACTTTAAACTCAAATAGCCCAAACCCCAGAGCTATCAGATTGCTCTCCTCTGCATTTTGCCTGCCCTGCACTCCCACACAACCACAGAATAGGATTCTTAACTCCTAGACAGATGTCCCTGAGTGGAGTCTGCCATTACTTATGCTCTAACTTCAGTTCCTTCCAACATTCTCACTTCTGCTTCCACTGCAGTTTACCCAGGCCTGTAGTTTCTCAACTTCTTTCCATCATTGCCCTTCTACAAGGGCCTTTTTAGACCCCTTTTCTTCCTATTGGCTCCTCTGTTGTGAAATTTTAATACCACTGTTATATTGCTTATTTGTACATAATAGTGTGTGGCCCTCTTTTGGAGGGCCACACACTATTGTGATATATAAGATTTCTTCCCCCTTCCTCAAAAATGCTCCAATTACAAAACTTAAAAATTTGAAGATCTTACTGGTGATATGGCCACCATTGATAATGTATGTCCTAGCCCAGTGACTCTCAGCTGGTGGTGAATGTATTCCCCAGAGACATTTGGCAGTGTACCAAGACATTTCTGGCTGACACAACTGGGGGTGCTACTGGTGTCTAGAGGTCAGATACCAGAGCTGCAGAGCATGCTGAACAATGCACGGGGTTTGTCTCCCTCGCCGCCACAACAAAGAATTATCTGACCTAAAATGTTAATGGTGCTGAGGCTGAGAAACTTTGCTAGACTCAGAAACTAGATAACTAAGGATAACCCTGTAGCCCCACATAGTTAAGTTTCTTGATGTGAGTAGGAACTCTGCGACATATCACCAAACAAAGAATTATTACAGAAGTTGGGAGAAGAGTGACACTTGGGAGAAATTTGTATGAAGTTTGAAGTGAAGCACAACTATATGTAAACAGATCCTTGTCAGGTTTGGACTGTGAGGTGGACCGCTGAAATGACAAAGTTAAGATAGACGTGAATGCCTGAAATCTCATATCTGCACCTTTGCTCCTAGGTTGGAGATTAAGGATATTTGTCTGCAAAGTGACTTAGATTTTTAAAGGCAAGTTTCTCACTAAGAAAGCAATAGTCATTCAACTTTATCACTGAAGAGATAAAAAGTTTATTCCTACCCCAGGAGAAATGTTTCCTGTTAACTTTGCACCTGGTATTTATCTATGTCTTCTTTCCCAGCCTGATGAATGGTGGGAAGATTTTTCAAGCTCCATTAATGCTTCAACTGCTATAAACACACCTTTCTATCACGTTCCACGGGGAGTTCTTATCTTTCCAAATCATTGCTGATCAAGTTTAGAGTCTAGTTCTTGTCTCTTTAGTGGCTCACACCTTTACTACTTTAGTTCTCTTGTCAGGTGACCTGCCAACATCTGCCTCTGGAATCATACAGGCACTAGAGCAGGGCTAGCAAAAACAAAACAAAAAAGCAAGCAAGCAAGCAAACAGAAGAACAAAATGAAAACCAAAAATGAACTCTCATATCTGTAGCTATATGCTACAATAAACTTATTATACTTATTTGAGTGCCAAGCTTAATTTGGCAATCTTTTTACTCCTTCTATTCTATCTTGGTCTGAGAAATCTCCCTGCCCAAAAGACTTAGCTACCTGTTATGAGACTCATCGATTAATTCATTTGTTCCATTCAGTCTTCAAATATGTGCTAACTTCTAACTATGTGTCAGATCTAATGGTGGTGTGAAGAAATTAAGTGCATACTATTTCTATCCTCAAGGAACTCAGAGTCCAGTAAGAGACTGGAGTTCAACAATCAAAAGATATAGCAACACACACTGTGTATATACCTGTTCAGGCTGGTTTCCTGTGTAAATTACAGTGATAGAATATGCATCAGTCAAAATGGGTCAGGTTTTGCTGTAGTAACAAACTCCACGATTTTCAGTAGCTTAACACTACGGACATATAATTTTATTTCTAATTATACTCCTTGTTGCCATGGAGTGGCAGGAAGCTCTGTCTCAAATTGAGCTTCCTCAGTCACTGCAGCAGGGGAAAGACAATGTGGCAAATCTTATACCACACAAATACAAAGGATCAAAGAGACTACTGCAAGTAACTATATGCCCATAAAATGGACAACCTGGAAGAAGTGAACACATTTTTAGAAAGGTACAATCTCCCAAGACTGAACCAGGAAGAAATAGAAAATATATACAGGCCAATCACAAGTACTAAGTCCAGTACCAGATGGCTCCATAGGAGGGTTATATCAAACATCTAGATAAGAGTTAATACACATCCTTCTGACACTGTTCCAAAAAATTGCAGAGGGAGGAAAACTCCCAAACTCATTCTTTGAGAGCACCATTATCCTCATACCAAGCTCAGATAGAGATACCACATAAAAGAAAAGTATAGGTCAATATCACTGATGAACATAGATGCAAAAATCCTCAACAAAATAGCAGCAAACAGAATCCAACAACATGTTAAAAGGATAAAACATCATATTCAAGTGGGATTTATTCAAGGGATGCGAGGATATACACAAATCAATCATTGGGTTGATTCTTAAATGTCCCCCCAGATCACATTCTAATGGGTATATGGAGAAGGAAATGGCAACTTATTCCAGTATTTTTGCCTGGAGAATCCCCATGGACAGAGGAGCCTGGCACGCTGCAGTCCATGGGGTCACAAAGAGTCGGACATGACTGAGCAACTTCACTTTCACTTTTCACTTTCATGCACTGGAGAAGGAAATGGCAACCCACTCCAGTATTCTTGCCTAGAGAATCCCAGGGATGGGAGCCTGGTGGGCTGCCGTCTATGGGGTCGCACAGAGTCGGACACAACTTACGTGATTTAGTAGCAACTTCAGGGGGCTGGAGCAGAGTAATCCTAGCATGTGCCTTGAAGGAGAGGAATTTCTGTGAAAAGGTTTAAGGTTTAATACAGACTAATATTTAGCAACATCAATAACTGTTTGAGCACTTGGACACTTTCTTGTTTCTTTTTTCTGGTAAGAAAAAAAGCTTTTAACTTTGTTAAAAAATTTTTTTTCTTTTCTTTTTTATTTTTAACTTTAAAATATTCTATCGGTTTTGCCATACATCAACATGAATCCGCCACAGGTATACACGTGTTCCCCATCCTGAACCCTCCTCCCTCCTCCCTCCCCGTACCATCCCTCTGGGTCGTCCCAGTGCACCAGCCCCAAGCATCCAGTATCGTGCATTGAACCTGGACTGGTGATTCGTTTCATATATGATATTATACATGTTTCAATGCCATTCTCCCAAATCATCCCACCCTCTCCCTCTCCCACAGAATCCAAAAGACTGTTCTCTACATCACTGTCTCTTTTGCTGTCTTGTATACAGGGTTATTGTTACCATCTTTCTAAATTCCATATATATGCGTTAGTATACTGTATTGGTGTTAGTAGATGAATGGATAAGAAAGCTGTGGTACATATACACAATGGAGTATTCCTCAGCCATTAAAAAGAATACATTTGAATCAGTTCTAATGAGGTGGATGAAACTGGAGCCTATTATACAGAGTGAAGTAAGCCAGAAAAAAATTTTTTAATAATGAGACTACATAAAGTGATAAGTAAAGAGACAGAACAGCACCTTACAAAGGAGACAATACAAAATGTCGAGGGATCAAGACCATCCCCGTGGAAAAGAAATGCAAAAAAGCAAAATGGCTGTCTGGGGAGGCCTTACAAATAGCTGTGAAAAGAAGAGAAGTGAAAAGCAAAGGAGAAAAGGAAAGATATAAGCATCTGAATGCAGAGTTCCAAAGAATAGCAAGAAGAGATAAGAAAGCCTTCTTCAGTGATCAATGCAAAGAAATAGAGGAAAACAACAGAATGGGAAAGACTAGAGATCTCTTCAAGAAAATTAGAAACAACAAGGGAACATTTCATGCAAAGATGGGCTCGATAAAGGACAGAAATGGTATGGACCTAACAGAAGGAGAAGATATTAGAAGAGATGGCAAGAATACACAGAAGAACTGTACAAAAAAGATCTTCACAGCCAAGATAATCACGATGCTGTGATCACTGACCTAGAGCCAGACATCCTGGAATGTGAAGTCAAGTGGGCCTTAGAAAGCATCACCACAAACAAAGCTAGTGGAGGTGATGGGATTCCAGTGGAGCTATTTCAAATCCTGAAAGTTGATGCTGTGAAAGTGCTGCACTCAATATGCCAGCAAATTTGGAAAACTCAGCAGTGGCCACAGGACTGGAAAAGGTCAGTTTTCATTCCAATCCCAAAGAAAGGCAATGCCAAAGAATGCTCAAACTACCGCACAATTGCACTCATCTCACACGCTAGTAAAGCACTGCTCAAAATTCTCCA
>NW_011488053.1:53909-54317 GCF_000754665.1 Bison bison bison
AAGGAAGAGGAACCAGAGATCAAATTGCCAACATCCGCTGGATCATGGAAAAAGCAAGAGAGTTCCAGAAAAACATCTATTTCTGCTTTATTGACTATGCCAAAGCCTTTGACTGTGTGGATCACAATAAACTGTGGAAAATTCTGAAAGAGATGGGAATACCAGACCACCTGATCTGCCTCTTGAGAAATTTGTATGCAGGTGAGGAAGCAACAGTTAGAACTGGACATGGAACAACAGACTGGTTCCAAATAGGAAAAGGAATACATCAAGGCTTTATATTGTCACCCTGCTTATTTAACTTCTATGCAGAGTACATCATGAGAAACACTGGACTGGAAGAAACACAAGCTGGAATCAAGATTGCCGGGAGAAATATCAATAACCTCAGACATGCAGATGACACCA
>NW_011488053.1:54967-61594 GCF_000754665.1 Bison bison bison
GGATTGGGGGCAGGAGGAGAAGGGGACGACAGAGGATGAAATGGCTGGATGTCATCACTGACTTGATGGCCATGAGTCTGAGTGAACTCCGGGAGGTGGCGATGGACAGGGAGGCCTGGCGTGCTGCGATTCATGGGGTTGCAAAGAGTCAGACACGATTGAACGACTGAAGTGAACTGAACTGATGGGACCAGGTGCCATGATCTTTTGAATAAATAGTCCAAAATTAAAGAAATAAAATAATTGATGAGGAAGTTGACTTAGAAGTGAAAAAAAGTGGTGAAGGTCACAGAGGGAACAGTCAAAGATCTTCTGAGATTGCCTTGTCTATGTCACAGCGGAGAGCAAGAAAGGGAGAGACACAGCTGGCTATATCACTACTTCCCTGTCCCAGGTGTGTGCTTTCCTGCACCCGATGGCAAGGAGGTAGTCTGTAGGCACACTGCCAAAGTGACCAAGGGAATGAGAGTATCTGTGAGAAAATAGCTGGAAAAGGCCCTGCAGGGAGGTGTGGGTGATGTCCTAGGCTTGGGTAGATTAGAGGTGGAGTATCTGAAAGTGTAGAAATCCTGCCCTTCCATCTGCCTATTGAGTATAGTCTCCCAGGTCTCTCTCTAGATAAAGAAGGGAGAAAGAAAGGCTGGAAAGGATCCTTGGAGGAAATGCCTCATGTGGAGTTATCAGACCTTTGATGGGATACCAGTTTTCAGCTCAAATCTTGCGGCTGCTGCTACAGAGGGAAAAAGCAGTAAGAATTACCTGTTGAGGGCAGGTCCTTTACACTGACTAATAAGGATGAGAAAATGCCAGCTGGTAGGAAATTGGAGAATCTTTATGTCTGAACATTTTGAGGAGAAGTGTGGGGACCTGCTCAGAAACTGAGTTGATATGAAGATTATTTTAAGCTGAAGATATTTGACATTAACAGATTCAAAGAAAGAAACCTTCTCAGAGCTTCATTTATCTTACTAAAAGCAACAACTTCTGAGAAATGAGGCTACCATCAATTCTTTCTTTGGGGGTGGGCCTACTCTTAGGAAGAAGCTGAGAGGAAAAGTACTATAAATCACCTCTCCAGAGGAATATCAAGGCTATGAAGAAGATGGAAAGACTACTTACCATTGCATAAACAAACATTATCCTCAAAAAACTAAAAATAGAACTACTATATGATCCAGCAATCACAATTCTGGACATTCCCAAAGGAAATGAAATTAGTGTCTTGAAGAGGTATATGTACTCCCATGTTCACTATAGCCAAGATATGGAAACAATGTAAGTGTCCATCCATGCAGGAGAGAATGAAGAAAATGTGATTATCTATCTATGTATCTATTTATCACCTATCTAGTGAGTGATCTATTTATCATCTATCTGTTATCTATTGTATGTGTATATAAGTATATGACCTATCATCTATCTGAGATCTATATCTAAAAGCTTTCTCTATCTAGATCTCTATCTATGGGCTTCCCAGGTGACTTAGTGGTAAAGAATCCGCCTGCCAATGCAAGAGATGCAGGAGACACAGGTTTGATCCTTTGGTTGGGAAGATCCCCTGGAGAAGGACATGGCAACTGACTCCAGTATTCTTGCCTGGGAAATCCCATGGGAAGAGGAGCCTGGTGGGCTACAGTGCATAGGGTTGCAAAGAGTTGGACACGACTGAGCACACATGCACACACATAACACACATAACAAGATCCCTATCTAGATTATGTTCCTTATTATTTCTTCTGCTTCTTAAGTATAGGACTTATGATGAAGGATGCTTGGCATCTCTCATGTCTAATAGAGCTAGGCTTTCCCATGTCATTTGCCAAATAGTTCCTGCTGAGTCAGTTTTAAAATCTTCCCATTTTCATGTTTTCATATTCTATTAAAAGGAAAAAGCTAGTAGCTTACATCATTAATTGGAAATTCTATGATGTGTACTTTCTTAAATGCCAGTTCTAATTGGAGTTTGCCATTTTTTTCCATGTGGAGATCAAATTCTCAAAACTACTTAT
Source organism: Bison bison bison (assembly GCF_000754665.1). Taxonomy (NCBI): domain Eukaryota; kingdom Metazoa; phylum Chordata; class Mammalia; order Artiodactyla; family Bovidae; genus Bison; species Bison bison. The sequence goes on from NW_011488053.1 coordinate 56,977, forward strand.
AGTCCTCATGTTGTATTCTGGTGTGTACATTTTGGTGTGTTTAACCTAGTTTTCAGAAAGTATTTTTTCCCTGGCATTCCAGCAGTATGGGGCTACACAGCCATTCCTGCCACACCACGAAAAGAGTCAACTCTTCCTGTCACTTTTGTGGTGTGAAATGTTGTTAATTAGAATTAGATTCACTGCAAGTGCCAGAAAACACAGTAGTTGATCAACTCCATGATTTCAGAAACTCAATTCCCTTCCTTATTGCTGTTCTGATATTCTCATTTCCTGGCTTCTACCTCATATTCCAAGATGTCCCACTGAAGCTCCATTTGTTATGACTATATGTCAACCAGAAGGAAAGTGTGGTGGGGTGGAGAGGAATGTGACATGGCCCTAACATCTGAGGACCCTGCTGAATGGCTACATTTGTGCTTAGGGGCCACCATTCAGAGCTTAGGTACATAGCCATACCTAGCTGCAATGATAACTGGGAAATGTATACTAGGCAGTGTCTGCTCAGTTGAAACTGGGGTATATTTACAAAGAAGAAGGTCAAATTTTATATCTTAATATAGCTTGCTCTCTGTAGCACAGGAAGGCATGAGTAGACAGGTTATCTTCCACTTGTCAGTTTTCAAAACTTGCCTACCTATTTGATGAGTGAGAGGTCAGACATATCAATAGCTGCAAATTATGGCTTTCTCCTTTGCTTGGGCAAGTGCTAAGGAGTTAAAGATCATGCTTCTAATGTACAGGGTTGGGAATTGTGGTGAAGAAGAGGATCTTGTTCTGGAATTCTGTGGTGGGATGAGATTATGAGAGGTTGGCCTGCACATAATCCTTTGGAATAGAACTCACTCTACCCTTAGTTAGTTTCTTCTTGAGAAGCAAATGTGGTTAAAATGTTTGGGTGGAAACATACTTCTCAATGATGTTCTCATCTCCGCCCCCTCCATCCCCAACTTTTCTAATGAGTAATTTATAATTAGTTAAGCTATGATTTAGGATTCTAGGGTGGGGATCACCATGTACTTAGGGTCCCCTTCACCACACTGGGGGAAGGATGGAGGACAGAGGAAGTGGGATGGAGCCAGGTCACATCTTCCCAGGAAATATGCTTTCTGTCTGCTAATCATTCCAGGCTGATACCCAGGATATGGGGCAGAAGGACTTTTACACATGCAGGTACCATTAGCACATGACACTTCTCTCTCCTGCTTTAGCAGTCATTGCCTTCTCATAGCAGTGGAAGTCAGGTAGTTCTGGTCTGATCCTGGTGGGGGAAGCAACTGTCAAAAGGAACAGTCTGGTAGTTGATTCTGGTCTTGATTTCTTCTGCTATACTGCTCACTCCTACTAAAGATGCCCCTGAAGCTGCTGGAAGCACAATGTGATCCTCACTGTGTATGACCAGAAGTGGAAGAAAAGGCTGGACTGTTCTCAATTTTTATTATCCAGCTTCAGTATAAAGAATGTAGATTGGGCTTTCAGGATGGATTTCTGGCCTCTGAAGACTTTTAGAGATGTCTTAAAATACATAGAGTGATTGGTGGCATCTCTTATGACAGTTGCATTATATAAGCAAAGATTTATGGTGGCAAAGTATGGTCTAATTTGGAGGTACAAGACTGCAAATCAGTCTCTATCCCTTCCTACCTCCCTGCCTTCCTGCTGCTTTCCCTCCTTTCTGCCTGTATTCTTCTTCTTTTCTTTCTTTTTGATACTTATTGAGGCATTATAATGTGCCAGGTGCAAAGTTAGGCACTGTGGTGAAGTCATGGAGACTCCCTGATCTCATGTACTGTGAAGAGACAGACTTAATCGAAGAAATAAAGGCTAGGAAGGATATGGGACATATCTAAAAGAACTTGACTTAGTTTGGAATTATGGAGAAGAATTCCTTGAAGAGATGATACCTGGGCTAAGGAAGGAAGGATTCTAAGCATAGAGGTGAAAGCAGCATCCCAGGCAGAGGAATAGCTCTGGAAATGACCTGGAAGGAAGAAGGAGCAGAGGAGCAGGATTAAGGATAAAGAAACATGAGATGAAGCCAAGACCACCAGACTGTCCAGGGCTTTGTAAGCAATGGGAAAGACTATTTATTTTACCTGAGTGCATTAATTCATTCACATAGTGATTATTCAATATTTAATAAATGCCAACTATGTGTCAAGTGCAAAAAGAACATTTGTTCTCATGGAGCTTACCTTATAGTTGAAGACAGATGGTAAAAAATATATGTATGTAAAAATATATCATGTATCAGATGATGACATGTGAAGGAACAATGGCAATTGCTAAAACAATTTAAGGGGAGGTTATGGGGTGAAGTCGGTGGCATGGGGTTAGATTTGTGTTTAGAAATCTCGTTGGCTACATCTCGAGGAAAAAAACCTGTGATTTTGTACATGAGGTGTTTAAGAATGGGGGCAAGGAGACCTGCTTGGAAATTCCTGACTCATCTACATATCTTTAGACTACGGTAGTGGTAGCTGCAACCCTAAGGGAATACACCTTGTGGGAAGGTAAGCATTTACAGTCAAATGCACTGTCCTGAGGACTTTGTGAGAGACTGAATGAGTGGTGATGCACACCTACTGACCTGGTGAGACATTCGCTCAATTACCTGACATGAAAGTGAGATCATGACTTTATGTCTTGGCATGATGAATTTGAGGTACCTTTGAAACATCCAGTGGGGTGTAATATGGAGTTGGGTGTGAAAAGTCTTGTAGGAGATATCTGGCTAGCTTATAAATATATGACTGAGTTTGGTGTCAGGTGGTAACTGAAGTCATGGCCATGAATTAGAGTGATAAGAGAGGGTGTGGATTGAGAAGGGGTAGGCACCAGGTTCTGAGGCACTCATCACTTAATAGGAAGCGGTGGGCCAGAAGAGAGATTTTCAAGGAGGAACCAACAACAGTGTCAACATTGGTTAAGGCAAGAAAATGTTCTTTAGCTTTATCTGTTGATTCAACAGGTATTTATTGATGGATCCTGTGCCCGTCATTCTTCTAGAATCAGAATTAAGAATCAAAGCCTCTGTACTCCCATACATTCTAAAGGGAAAAAGAAGTATGGAATACACAAATGAAGTTAGAAAAAGATGATGGAGTGGGAATGACATTTTGGACAGGGTGGCTGGTGTAGGAATCCCTAAAAGGTCACATTTGAGCAGTTCCTAAATGAAGTGAAGGCAGAAACCATGCAAAAATATAGGGGGAAGTGCCCAGGCATTGAGATCTCTGCGTTGAAGTACCCTTAGGTGGGATTGTGCTTAGGAATTTTGGGCAACAGCCAGAGAGTTATTGTGGCTGGAGAAGAATAAAGGAGATGTTTGGGGAAATAGCCAGCAATGAAGGCCCTTTGAAGAGAAGGGAAGCCCTTGGACACTCAGTGACATGGAGATGATGAGTTATTGCTGCTTCAGACAAGGGATGGATGGAGAAGCTGGCCTGGAGTTTGTTGAGGTGGGGAAGGTGAGCGGAGAGTGTACACAAACTATCTGGACATCTCTTTGAAGTGTGGGAGCTGGAAGGGAATGAGGAGAGCACCTTTCACTTCTCTGTATGTGGATTTGAGACTGCTCATTCTGGAACGCAATCCTAGAATGGGCATTTGGAGCTACAGGCTCATCTTAGAGGTGAGGCTCCTTCTCTCCTGGGTCTTAAACAGTCCTACCTACCCCACACTTCCCTATAACCTTCTTCATTGCTCCTGTTACTTCCTTGTTCCTGAGGCTGTAGATTACAGGATTCAACATGGGTGTGAGGACTGTATAGAAGACAGATACTACGTCATCCTGGCCAGGAGAGTGGTAAGATGCAGGTAACATGTAAGTGTAGACAAGGGGCCCATAGAAGAGGTTGACGACTGCCAAGTGGGAGGAGCAGGTGGCTAGGGCCTTCTTACGCCCCTCCACAGAGTGCATCCGGAGCACAGCTGCGAGGATTAAGGCATAGGAGGTGGTGATGAAGGCAATGGGCACCAGGAGGACCACCACACCCGTCACAAAGAGCACCTGCTCATAGGCAGCCGTGTCAGCACAGGCCAACCTCAACAGTGAAGGCACCTCGCAGAAGAAGTGTGCAATCTTCTGTGAGCCGCAGTAGGGGAACTGCAGGGTCAGCGCAGTCTGGATGGAGGCGTTGAGTGACCCTCCCAGCCAGGAGGCAGCCACCAGGAGCAGGCAGGTCTGGCGACTCATGAGCAGTGGGTAGCGCAGAGGATTACAGATGGCCACGTAGCGGTCATAGGCCATGAGGGCCAGCAGAATGCACTCTGTAGCCCCCAGGAACATGAAGAAAAACATTTGTGCCCCACAGCCTCCAAATGAGATGCTTATCCATCCAAAGAGGAAGCCTGCTATCATCTTGGGAACAGTGACTGAGGTGAAGAAGATGTCCAAGAAGGATAGCTGGCTGAGGAGGAAGTACATGGGTGTGTGGAGCCGGGCATCTGCCCAGATCAGGAGGACCATGGCAGTGTTGCCGGCCATGGCGAGTGTGTAGATGACCACCACCATGCTGAAGAGGAACAAGTGCATCCGGCTCTCATTAAAAAGGCTGGTGAGAACAAAGCTAGTGGAGGAGGAATGGTTCCAGGTCCTTCTGACTGCCTCCTGCTG
>NW_011488053.1:64101-66989 GCF_000754665.1 Bison bison bison
CTCAGTTGCTTACCCTGCCTCACTCAATTCTTCCCACAAAACCCAGTGAACGCATAAGGCTTTGACTTATGCATTCCTCTCACTCCTCCTGCCTTCTGACCAACCTTAGTTCTTTCCTGCATGGTCTTATATAGTGTGGCATTTTCTCTCCCCATGGGAACTGTGAAAAACAATCTTTTCAATGGCGATGATCTCCTGATCTGTTCTTCCCACCATTCCTTCAATAAAAGTAAGATCTCAGGTATATTTTAAAAATTCCCTTAAAGAGTGTTTTCTCATGTTGTCCCTGTTTTGGCATCTTGCAGGCACAGCTTGCATTGTTTGGCATCTCACATGGCTCAGCCTCCATAGATTTTACAGCTGTAAAACATTCCCATTTTTGCAATGGGAAAGCAGCATGAGCCTTGGTCAATATATTTTTTATTTTCTAGGTCAGATCCCAACTTTTTCTCAGTGTTCTAGAGTAGGCTTTCTCAACCTGAGCACAACTGGCACTTTAAGGCAGTCACTGCTGAGGGAGGGTGCTGTCTTATGCAGTACAGGGCATTTAGCAGTATCCTGGACTCTTCCATTAGATGCCAGAAGCATTTGCTCTCCATTGTGGCAAACAATAGTGCAGACATTGCAAAACTGTCCCTGGTTGGGAAACTCAGCACTAAAATTCTACTATCAGTTACCTTTCTTTCCATTCCCGCCCATTCCTCTAAGGCAAATGAAAAATAAGAACTCACATGTGTAGAACCTGCAATAATGCAGATATGATAGAATGTCTTTTGCAGGTTTTACCCAGTTTAAGCCATTGTGCTTAAGGAATTAGTCTCTGAAGTCAGGCAGCTTAGTCCCAAGCTTCAACTCCACCATTTCCTAGCCCTGTGACTTGGACAAGCTACTCAGCCTTAGGCTCCTTATCTCAAAAATTGTTGGAACTATTGAGAGTTTTAAATAATTAGTACACATTTAGTGCTCTTTGGTAATAGTCTTGGCATTAATAGCAGCTGAAACTTAAATAGCACATTCTTTCTGCCTATTACAATTTTTATAACCTTATCTTCCTGTAAAATGGATCATAAAACTCAGTTCTCAGGGTTATTTCAAAATGTTGAGTAAGAAAAACGTTGAGAGTGTGTCTTTTGCATAATACATATTCAATAAATGTTAGAACTCTTCCTTTCCTCACTTAAGCAAATTAGTTTTGCAAAATAATCACATAGTCAATACATGTACCTGCAAAGAGCCGCTAGTCTCTTCCACTTGGAGATTTACTTTCCAAGGTTTTCCTCTCAGAAACCTTGGAGGGGGTTCTGTTTGTTGTGATAGGATGGGCTTCTTCACTGCACACAGAATCTCCCATCTTGGTTGAGAGTTACCTGTAGTGACTGACTCTGTCCTTTCCTTCTGTGCACAGAATGTGGTTCACTATCGGCAATGTTTGTAGGATGTGTGGTGAGTATCTGAAAGAAACACACACTTATCCACAAAACACTATTACCTCTGTGGCCATCCTCTGGCACAGCCATCTGAATTTAGTGTCTGCTCTGTGGGGCTGTGCATGAATACCTGCACCCAGAGATGCTTCTTTGGTTGTCCTGACACTGTTCATTATTTTTTTCATGACTGTTTCTCAGTATTGACACAGATATCTGCAATACAGTGTACGCAGTGAATGTGTGATGTGTGTGTGTGTCTCAGAATAATTGAGGGTGATTCTTTTTCTTTCAAGCTGTTCCATGGAGGAAGAGGATATTATTTTTCTATTCTTTCATCTTCTAGCTTACCTAGATCTGAAGTAGCACCCAGCAAACATTAAAGAATTACCACAATGAACAACAACAAAGAAATCCTCAGTGTAAATGGTCATTTCATGGTGTTGGCTAAATATAGCCTAAGGCTTTGTTTTCTCCCTTATGATTTTTCTGCACTGATATGATTTTTTTAATTCCCTTGCAGTGTGACTGATTTTTCTTTTTCTTTTTATAAAGAACAGTCCTGGATTTTACAATTTAAGAGGTCTCATTTTTGGAGATGAGTGGTGTAAACAAACAAACAAACAAACAAAAACAACTTCCAGTTAGAGATTTTAAATGCTGCAAAGTTTTACATGAAGGGAGTTGTAGAATTGCCTTTTATCACTTATGGGGCTGCATAAATGGAGGTAAAAGTTTTAAATTACTTCCCCACCTCTCCATCTCCCATTTCATCCCCCTACTCACCTCACATTGTCCCAATCTGCAGTTTCCATCAGGAGTCTCAGTCTCTTGTTGACTTTTTTCCTCCCTAGGCTCCAGGCTGAGGTTCAGAAACCAGGGCAGGTCCTTTGTGGAGTCCACCTAGAGAATCTGAAAGCTGAAGCTTGAAATCCACCTCCTTTCAACAGGGCATGCCAAAAGGCTTCCTGCTTGCCCCCTAGAGCCCTGTCTTTGCAAAACTTATCATATCGACCTTTACCATGATTAGTGTGAGCTGTTGCCTGTTCCTAGTGCTCCTTCCAGTTTCAGAGTGCCATGACTGGAAAGCTTTTGTAACTACATTTGCCCCATTTTCTCATCCACAGATGCAAGGATTGCACAGTCCGACGTAGGCCCATTCTCCTGATTTAGCTGTGCTGTTGAGACTTGTAGGATGTATGTCCTGAGAAGATATAAACTGCTTAACCCCACATTACAAAGAAGGTAATGATATTTAGAGTAATGGTTTCCAAATCTGTCTACGCATCAAAATTATCTGGGTAGCTTCAAAATACCAGTGCCTGTGCCTCATCCCCAGAAGTGGAGATTGATTTGGTCTGGAATACAGCTGGATTGTTGGAAGGTGGTGGCTCAGAGGGTAAAGCCTGAAATGTGGGAGACCTGGGTTCAATCCCTGGGTCGGGAAGATCCCCTAGAGAGGAG
>NW_011488053.1:68564-68732 GCF_000754665.1 Bison bison bison
AACATTACTTTTAAGTGGGAAGTGGAATAATATTGTTTTATTTTTTAGAAGTATATGGCCTTTGTTCTGTTCCATTGTCATATTTTCATTTATACTTAAAGTGCTATTGGGATCGCCATAGCCAAGACTATAGAGTATTTTTCTTTGGTATGCTTTCTCTATTCCCTT
>NW_011488053.1:69277-70431 GCF_000754665.1 Bison bison bison
GGCAGTTAAGTGGCTTCAGAAAGAAGATACAATCTATATTGAAAAAGAATTGTAAGTAAGAGCAAATATCAAGATCTGGGATAAAGTTCATGGTTTCTGGACATGGGGGGCCTCTCTGAAACACACACACACAAATATTTTCTTAGCCATGATGCAGTGTCTTCAGGGCCTTCAGGGCCCCCACACTATTGTTTCAAACCCTTATATACACAGGGTACTTGTGGAGCAGGCTTGGGAATTGCTGGTTAGATCAGTGCAGCATCATTTTGGTGTCTGAGGGAAACTGCTCCCTAGTCAGCAATTAGAGATATAAAGAAGCATCTTTTCTCCCTTCCTGCCTCCCTTCCTTCCTTCCCTTCTTCAAAATATTTACTAAGTTACTGGGGTTACAGCTGGGTTTTTTTTTTTTTTTGTTCCTATTGTTCTGAAAGTGAAAAGTAAAAGTGTTAGTCAATCCGTCGTGTCTGATTCTTTGCTACCCCATGGCCTGTAGTCCACCAGGCTCTTCTGTCCATGGAATTCTCTAGGCAAGAATACTGGAGTGGGTAGCCATTCCCTTCTCCAGGAGATTTTTCCAACCCAGGGATCGAACCCAGGTCTCCTGCATTGCAGGCAGATTCTTTACCATCTGAGCCACCACAGAAGCCCTGTTGTTCTAATGGGTTTTTATTCCTCAGTTCTGAAAGGAATCAGAATGGGAAGCAAGCTAATTATTCTATCTCCCATTTTATATTAGATACAACCTATTTAATTTAACTTTATCCTCATAGTAATCTTATCATGTAAGTAAATAGATCATTGTTTTACACATGAAGAAACAGAAATTCAGTTAATTAGCTTAGTGCTTAAGGTCATCTGCCCAGGAAGTGTCAGATCTGGGGTGTAAACCAGGTCTAGATTTTGGTGAAGCCTATGATCTTTGTCTACATGCAGCCAGCATGTGCTATGTGTAATCTTCCAAACCCAGATTAATATGAGGGAATTTAGGTAAAGTTAACATGCATGGACTCCCATAATGTGGCTGTTTGGTGGTTATGGCTACACAGGTCTATTAATGTGCACTTTGTCAACATTACTTTTAAGTGAGAAATGGAATAATATTGTTTTATTTTTTAGAAGTATATGGCCTTTGTTCTGTTCCATTGTCATATTTT
>NW_011488053.1:70531-71434 GCF_000754665.1 Bison bison bison
TCATATTTTCATTTATACTTAAAGTAGCTATTGGGATCGCCATAGCCAAGACTATAGTAGTATTTTCTTTGGTATGCTTTCTCTATTCCCTTGTATTCCTTTCTACTCCACTGTGGCTTTTCTGTCCTCAGCTTCAGCCATCTCCCCAATCTCCATCATCATGGCCTAACCTTAGATCCAAGGATCCTCAGATTCAAGTATCCATCATGACTTAATCTCATCATGTCAGTGCAACAGAACAGACCAACAGTGTTTCATACATGCTCTCTGCCCAGGGATTTATTGGTGTGTATCACATTCAGTCCCCCTTGACTGAATAATCCACACATACATGACTCGTGTAACGCTGGTCTGCAGCTAAAGTCAGGGAAATCCCCATTTACTGCTTTGTACTTGATTCTCTGTGGTTTTTCTTCTCTCGAATGTGACTGCTCTCATTGTTTATCTAACAATACTTATTAAGTATCTCCAAGGCTGTGCTTGTACCGAATGAAAGTGTTTAGTCGCTCGGTTGTGTCGGACTTTTTATGACCTCATGGACTGTAGTCTGCCAGGCTCCTCAGTCCTTGAATTCTCCAGGCAAGAATATTGGAGTGGGTTGCCATTCTCTTCTCCAGGAGATCTTTCTGATCCAGGGATCAAACCTGGGTGTCTCCTGCATTGCAGGCAGATTCGTTACCATTTGTGCCGCCAAGGAAGCCCTGTACTGAGGGAGGTATGGACTGTTTCTTTGAGCTGTTCTAGTTCTGTAGGGATCATAACACAATATGCCAAGGGGTCATAAGATCCAGTTCTCTGCATAAGACAATTCAAAGTACCTGGGGTACCTGGGCTGTTATGGTGCCTTCCAGAGTCTAATTGGGCTGATAATAAAAATGACCTTATGGCTAGCCATAGTCTTTT
>NW_011488053.1:74703-76168 GCF_000754665.1 Bison bison bison
GTTCTTCAGTGCTCAGCTTTCTTTATAATCCAATTCTCATATCCATACATGACTACTGGAAAAACCACAGCTTTGACTAGACAGACCTTTGTTAGCAAAGTAATGTGTCTGCATTTTAACATGCTGTCTAGGTTGGTCATAACTTTTCTTCCAAGGAGCAAGCATCTTTTAATTTCAAGGCTGCAGTCACCATCTGTAGTGATTTTGGAGCCCCTGAAAATAAGTTAAAAGCTTTTCTTTTAACTGTGTAAACCAACATTCAGAAAACACCTTAACCTTATAGTTTTAATTCTGGGAATTTATGCTAAAACAATTATTAATAAGAACAATAAAGCTGTGTTCATAAAAATATCCCATGTATCTTATACTGTATTAGAACAAATGGGAAAAAAAATGCCCACCTATAGGGGAATGGATAAATAAATTTTGTTACATCCACCCCGTAGAGTATCATCAATTGTTTGAAAGTTACACATACTTAAAATATGTAGCAACCTGGAGGAAATCTTATGAAAATAACAAAATTATAAAGCAGACCATAAAACTATCTGTGATTATAATGATAAAAATTGCATATTTTAATACATATAGAAAAGGAATGAAAGACAAATCTTGAGTTGATGAGTGATGGGTGATTCTTTTACCTTTTATTTCATTATTTATACCATAATACTTTTAAAATAGTAAATACAGTAATATCAAATTGATTATCTTCAATCAATTGTTAATGATGTTCAAAATGTCAGTCTATTTTTCTGGATTTAATTATAGCTATAATCTACCAGAAAAGGTGCTTTTTCTCCAGCTCATCCCAAAGGAATTGAAAAGAACTAAAGCCAGGTTTTCATACTTCTCATTGGAGAGAGTGCAGATAATTATATTTGTATGAAATCGCTCTCCAGACTTTGCATTAAGGATAAGGAGGACCAAATCCCAGAAGGCTGAAGCAACTTTCCATTGGTGGCTTGGACTATGTCTACAGAGAACTCAGAAAATCTGTCCCTTTTTGTCTGGTCTCTGATGAAATGAATGAAGGAAGTTGAATAACACAGGCTGCCCACACAGACCTGAGGACATTTCCAGCTGTCTGAACTGTGCTTTTTGGAAAAGTCATGGGGTGACTTCAAGGCTTTCTCTCTCTCACCATTCTTCCAAGACCATACCTGGTAGGCATCTTTGAACCACATGAATGGTCCCTAAGCAGACAGCACAAATTTGAGATAATCAGTTCCAGCTGAGAATCTTGCTGCTGAGGGAGTTATTAAGGCAGGCCTCTGGGACCCACTACCACTGGGGCGAAAGGTGGGGCCCCCACTGTAGAATTCCAAGCAATTCTTGGAGCATCAGATCAGATCAATCGCTCAGTCATGTCTGACTCTTTGTGACCCCATGAAGCGCAGCACACCGGGCCTCCCTGTCCATCACCAACTGCCTGAGTTCACCCAGACTCACGTCCATCGAGTCA
>NW_011488054.1:0-512 GCF_000754665.1 Bison bison bison
GGAAAACTCCATGCACAGAGGAGCCTGGTGGGCTACAGTTCATGGGATCGCAAAGAGTTGGACACTCCTGAGCGATTAAGGACACACGCACAGAGACCTTGAAAGGATAAAAAAGAGTACTGTGAACAACCGTGTGCCCGCAAATTTGATAACCTGTATGAGGGGAACCATTCCTTGAAAGACACAATCAAGTAGGAAGTGCCAAGTCTGGATAGGTTCACTGGTGAATTCTATCAAACATTTAAGGAAGAAATTATACCCTTGTCTTGTTCCTGATTTTAGAGGAAATGCTTTCAATTTTTCACCATTGAGGATAATGTTTGCTGTGGGTTTGTCATATATAGCTTTTATTATGTTGAGGTATGTTCCTTCTATTCCTGCTTTCTGGAGAGTTTTTATCATAAATGGATGTTGAATTTTGTCAAAGGCTTTCTCTGCATCTATTGAGATAATCATATGGTTTTTATTTTCAATTTGTTAATGTGGTGTATTACATTGATTGATTTGCGGAT
>NW_011488054.1:4649-5043 GCF_000754665.1 Bison bison bison
GTGTCCAGGTCTAACTGTTGCTTCTTGACCTGCATACAGATTTCTCAGGAGGCAGGTCAAGTGGTCTGGTATTCCCATCTCTTTCAGAATTTTCCACAGTTTGTTGTGATCCACACAGTCAAAGGCTTTGGCATAGTCAATAAAGCAGAAGTAGGTGTTTTTCTGGAATTCTCTTGCTTTTTCTATGATCCAACGGATGTTGGCAATTTGATCTCTGGTTGCTCCGCCTTCTCTAAATCCAGCTTGAACATCTGGAAGTTCACGGTTCACATACTGTTAAAGCCTGGCTTGGAGAATTTTGAGCATTACTTTACTAGCGTGTAAGATGAGTGCAATTGTGCGGTAGTTTGAACATTCTTTGGCATTGCGCTTCTTTGAGATTGGAATGAAAACT
>NW_011488055.1:0-325 GCF_000754665.1 Bison bison bison
TTTTAATGAGTTCTTAAATTTGGTTTTGCTGATATTTTATTAAGAATTTTTTCATCTGTGTTCATCACTGATCTTGGTCTATAGTCTTATTTCTTGTAGTGTGATTATCTGGCTTTGTTATCTGGGTAATACCGACCCCATAGAATGAATTTGGAAGTGTTTCCTCCTCTTTGACTTTTTGGAAGATTTTGAAAAATACTGGTATTAATTTTTACACATATATAATGCAACTTCTTTATCAGTATACACTTCAGTGGACACAGGTTATTTCCTTGTCCTGGTTATTGTAAGTTGCCGGGAGCTGGCATATTGCGTATTGAGTGCA
>NW_011488055.1:425-1060 GCF_000754665.1 Bison bison bison
CATTTCTTGAAGAGACTGTCCTTTCCCCATTGGATGCTCCAGGTTTCCTTATCAAATATTAGCTTACCATTTATGTAGGGGTTTAATTCTGGGCTTTTAAGTTCCATTGATTTATGTGTCTTTTTTTTTTTTTTTTTGCCAGTACCATATGACTTTAGTAGTTTAAAATCAGGATGAGTGATGACTTGTGTTTTCTTATTCTTTCTTATGATTGCTCTGGCTATTCATGATCCTTTGTGCTTCCTTACGGGTTTTACAATTGTTTTTATATTTCTATAAAATAAATCATTGGAACTTTGATAGAGGTTGCATTGGATCTATAGATGACTTTAGTAGCAAGGACATTTTGAGTCAGCAATATTAACTCTTCCAATCCATGAAAACAGAATATCCTTCCATTTTTGTGTTTTATTCAATTTCTTTCAAGAAGGTCTCATATGTTTTTATTGCACAGATCTTTCAATTCCTTGGATAATTTTACTCTTAAATGTTTCATTGTGTTTAATGCTATTGTGAATTGGATATTTTAAAACTTTATTTTTCAGATTTCTTATTGTTCAGTGCAGTTCAGTTCAGTCACTCAATCATTTCCAACTCTTTGCGACCCCATGAATTGCAGCACGCCAGGCCTCCCT
>NW_011488055.1:3082-3911 GCF_000754665.1 Bison bison bison
GGCGTCACCGACTCGATGGACGTGAGTTTGAGTAAACTCTGGAAGTTGGTGATGGACAGGGAAGCCTGGCGTGCTGTGATTCATGGAGTCACAAAGAGTCAGACACGACTGAGCTACTGAACTGAACTGAACTGAATGACTAGTAATGTTGAGCATCGTTTTATGTACCTAATAGCATTTCATATATCTTCTTTGGAGAAATATATACTCAGGTTCTTAGCTCTATTATTTTAAATTGGGATATTTTTGTCTGCTTTTTTTGCTTGTTTTTTGTTGTATGTATTCCTTATATATTTTGTATATTAACCCCTTATCAGCTATGTGGTTTGCAAATATTTTTTTTCCGTTCTGCAATTTCTTTTTTCAATTTGTTGATGACCACTTCTGCTTTGCATAATCTTTTTAGTTCAATGTAGTCCCACTTGTTTATTTTTATTTTATTGCTTCTACATTAGGTGTCATAAAAAAACATTACAAGATCCAGGTCAGAGAGCTTTATTCCTGCTTTTTCAAGCAGTCTTGTTGTTTCAGGTCTTACATTTAATTCTTTTATATATTTTAGTTAATTTTAGCAAGTGCTGTAAGATATTGGTTCTGTTTCATTCTTATACATGTGAATATCCCAGGACCGATTAATGAAAAAACTATCATTTTTTCCAATGAGTATTCTCAACTTTCTTGTCAAATATCAGTTGACTTTATATAGTCGGATTTATTTCTGTGCTCTTGATTCTGTTGCACTCATCTGTTTGTTTTATAATAGCACCATACTATTTTGGGGGCAGGAGGAGAAGGGGACGACAGAGGATGAGATGGCTGGATGGCATCA
>NW_011488055.1:4011-4760 GCF_000754665.1 Bison bison bison
TCACCTTTAGAGAAAGATAAGTTTCTTAAAATGTTAACAGGCCTCCTGGCCAGAAGATGATGTAATTCACCTGAACTTTTGCATATGATAAGTTTGAAAGCCTGGCTTCGATTAGGACCAGGAGCTGCTGTCCTTGCATGACTCCACCCCTTCCCCCATTATCCTCTATGCACAATTTAAGGTATAAAAACTACTTTGGAAAATAAAGTGTGGGCCTTGTTCACCAAAACTTGGTCTCCTCATGTCACTCTCTCTCAAATTCTGGCTGAGTCTCCATCTGGAGCGCGGAACCCTCCATGCTTGCTAATTATGCCTGGGCTTCTAAGACCCGACCGGGGAGGCCTCAGTGTCTCCTCTCCTTTGGGAGAAGGAAGGACACCTGCGGCCTACGTAAGTGGTGCAAACTTCTTGTCTTGAAGTTTTATTGGTCTCCCACGTAAACCAAGTTACTCAGCCTCTTTTCTCCACTGAATTTCCTCACTGAGCTATCCTCATTCTATTATTCTTTATATCTTTGATAAATATTTAAATAAATAGGTCACCTATGCCGTCTCTCCGAATATCCTGGATCAGCCGGGGCTGGACCCCGGCAGTAAGTAATGCTGCTATTAACATGGGAGGGCAGATATCTTTTTGAGACACTGTTTTTATCTTCATTGGATATATTCTAAGAAATAGAATTGCCAGATCATACCATATAACAGTTCTGTTTTCTTTTTCTTTTTTTTTTTTTGAGGATCCTTCATACT
>NW_011488055.1:5073-6314 GCF_000754665.1 Bison bison bison
CGCAAAGAGTCGGACACGACTGAGTGACTGATCTGATCTGATACTCTTTTGATGACTATACCTTAAGAGTATAGCTTCAAATCTGTAAGTGTGATGACACCTGCCTTGTTCTTTTCTCAGAATTTCCTTAGCTATTCAGGGTTCTTTGTCATTCCACATAAATTTTAGGAGTTTTTTTTTTCTAATTCTATAAATATTTAATTGGAATCTTGATAAGTATTGCATTGGAATCATAGATGCCTTTGGATAGAATAGGCATGTTAATAATATTAATTCCTCCTGGACCTAGGTATCTTTCCCTTTCTTTGTGTTTTATTCAATGTCTTGTAGTTTTTAGATTAGAGATCTTTTATCTCCTTAGGTAAATATATTTCTGTGTACTCTTGGTGCTATTATAAATAAATAAATAAATAAATATATATAAATCATTGCCAATAGAGAATATTTTACTTATTTCCTGCAAATTTTGATGCCTTTTATTTCTTTTTTCTTCTGTGATTTTCCCAGCTAAGACTTTTGATACTGTGTTGAATAGGTGTGGTGAGAATATGCACCACTGTTTTGTACTTCTTTCACCATTGAGTATGATGTTAGCTGTGCATTTGTCATATAAGGTCTTTATTCTATTGAGGTATGCTCCTTCTATGCCAAATTTATAGAGTCTTTATGAGGAATGGATGTTAAATTTTGTTGAGAGACTTTTTTACATCTATTGAGATTATCATATGACTATTTCCTTTCATTCTGTTAAAGTGAGGTATTAATTGATTTGTGTATATATATATATATATATAGTATTGATTTCCTTCACTAGATGCCAGCTCTGGGATGGGCCACGTCTGTTTCTTTTGTTTGTTTGTTTGTTTTTTAATTGGAGGCTAATTACTTTACAATATTGTGGTGGTTTTGGCCATACATGCACATGAATCAGCCATGGGTATACATGTGTTCCCCATCCTGACCCTGCTTCCCACCTCCCTCCCCATCCCATCCCTCAGGGTCATCCCAGTGCACCAGCCCTGGGCACCCTGTCTCATGCATTGAACCTGGACTGGGGATCTATTTCACATATGATAAAATACATGTTTCAATGCTATTCTCTCAAATAATCCCACACTTGCCTTCTCCCACAGAGTCCAAAAGTCTGTTCTTTGCATCTGTGTCTCTTTTACTGTCTCGCAGATAGGGTCATCATTACCATCTTTCTAAATTTCATATATATGCATTATTATACTGTATTG
>NW_011488055.1:6414-7394 GCF_000754665.1 Bison bison bison
GAATCCACCATGGACATACACCTGTTCCCCATCCTGAATCCCACTCCCACCTCCCTCCCCATACCATCCCTCCAGTTTTTTAAGGAATCTCCACACTGTTCTCCATAGTGGCTTTACTAGTTTCCATTCCCAGCAACAGTGTAAGAGGGTTCCTTTTTCTCCACACCCTCTCCACATTTATTGTTTGTAGACTTTCTGATAGCAGCCATTCTGACCGGCGTGAGATGATACTTCATTGTGGATTTGATTTGCATTTCTCTGATAGTGAGTGATGTTGAGCATCTATTCATGTGTTTGTTAGGCATCTGTATGTCTTCTTTGAAGAAATGTCTGTTTAGTTCTTTGGCCCATTTTTTGATTTGCATATATTGATGCATACTTGCATCTCTGGGTAAGTCCCACTTGATCATGGTGAATGATCTCTTAATGCCCTACTGAATTCAATCTGTTAGTATTTTATTGAAAAATTTTGCATCTATATTTTCCAGGGATATTGACCCATAATTTTTGTTTCTAGTAGTGTTCTGGTTTTGATATTGAGATAATACTAAACTCATAAGATGAGTTTGGGAGTGTTTCATTCTCTATGATTTTTTTTTTTTTGGAATAGTTTAAGAAATACTGGTGTTAATTCTTCTTTATATGTTTGTTAAAATTCATCTTTGAAGCAATATGATTCTGCTCTTTTCTGAGAGACTTGTTTAATGATTCAATCTCCTTAAGAGTAAATGGTAGATTCAAATTTGCTATTTCTTCCTGATTCAATTTTATAAGTTGTATGTTTTTTAAGAATTTTTCAATTTCTCCTAGGTGATCCTATTTGTTGACACATTGTTGCTCATCTTTCAAAGTTTTTGATTACTGACTCAATTCCTTGTGTATTGGACAAATATTGTATGGTCTGTTCATATTATTTCTTTCTAGTTCAGTTTTGACAGGCTTTATGATTCTAGGGAATTATCCATTTCTTCCATGTTATC
>NW_011488055.1:7494-7806 GCF_000754665.1 Bison bison bison
GGGGTACACGTGTCTCTTTCAAGTCTGGTTTCCTCAGTGTGTATGCCCAGCAGTGGGATTGCAGGATCATATGGCAGTTCTATTTATAGTTTTTTTTTTTTTAAAACATGCAATCTGTTTATTTTTTTTTATTTTAGTAAATTAAACATTTCAAAAGTTTCTCAGTTTTAATTTCCAAAGGAGTAAATAACAACAGGTATAATCTACATAAATGTGCTTTGACATCTTCAATAATTTTTAATAAATGAAAGGGGTCTTAAGGTCAAAAATTTGACAACTGCTTTAGTAAAGAATATATATATATATATATAT
>NW_011488055.1:7957-9924 GCF_000754665.1 Bison bison bison
GTTTCTTTGACGTTCTCTCTCTCTCCCTCTCTTTTTTGATCTTCATTTTGTTATTTTATACTGCAATCTTTATTGTTTCCTTCTCTTTCCTAACTTTGGGTTTGCTTTGCTCTAATTTTATTAATTCCTTGAAGTGCAATTTTAGGTTTTTTATTTGTGATATTTCTAATTTCTTAATATATGCATTTGTCACTATAAACTTTCCTCTCAGAACTGCTTTTGCGATGCCCCTAGGTTTTGGTGATTTGTGTTTCTATTTTCAAATGACTTTAGATATTCTTTGATTTTCATTTTGATTTCTTTGACCTATTGGTTGTTTTGAAGTGTGTTGCTTTGTTTCCACATATTTGTAGATTTTTTTCAGTTTTCCTGTTGATATCTGGTTTCATATTAGAAATGTGTGGTCAAACGAGATACTAGATATTATTATTTCAATCTTTTTACATTTGCTAAGATTTATTTTATGTCTTATATGATCTATCCCTGAGAATGTCTTGTGTGTACTTGAGAAGAATATGCATTCTGCTGTTGTTGGATGGAATAATGTATAAATGTCTTTTAGGTTCACTTGCTATAATGTATGGTTTAAATCCATTGTTTCTTTCTTGGTTTTCTGTCTGGATGATTCATCCATTTTTGAAAGTGGGGTATTAACATTTCCTGGCTTCCCTGGTGGTTCAGTGGTAAAGAATCTGCCTGCCAATGCAGGTTTGATCACTGGGTTGGGAAGATTCCTTGGAGAAGACAATGGCAACCCACTCCAGTATTTTTGCTTGAGAAATCACGTGGACAGAGGAGCCTGGTGGGCTACAGTCCATGGGGTCGCAAAAGAGTTGGCCATGACTTAGGGACTAAATAACAATGAATTAAATCCCCTGCTATTATTGCATTGCTGTCTATTTCTCTCTTCAGAGCTATTGGTGTTTACTTAAAATATTTAGGTACCTCAATGTTTGGTTTACACATATTTATGATTATTACATCTTATTGATGCATTAATTCTTTTAATGAAGCATATCTTAACTTCTCTGTCTCGTGTCCTTTCTTTACTTAAACTCAGTTTTGTCTGATATAAGTATAGCTACCCCACTTTCTTTTGGTTTCCACTTTCATATCTTTTTTAATCTCTTCACTTCAGGTTTATGTGTGTTCTTAAATCTGAAATGGGCCTCTTTTAGGCAGTATATAGTTGGGTCTTGTTTTTCTTTTTTAAACCCATCCAGTCACTATATGACTTTTGATTGATAAGTTCAATCCATTTATATTTATACTAATTATTGCTAAGTAAGAACATATTTATAACATCTTATTAATAACTTTCTGACTATTTTGTATTTCCATTGTTTTGTTTTCTCTCTGTCTCTACATACTTTTATAAATTGGTTAGTTTCCATGGTGGTATTCTTTGTTTCCCCTTTCTTTGTCTTTTGTAGATCTAGTCTAGGTTTCTGAGTAGTCCATTTCCAGTTAATAGCAACTTACCTTTGCATGCCTATAAAAGCTCCACTCTTTTACTCTTTTCATATAATTGATGTTACAATTTACTTCTTTTTATGCCATGTATTTGTTTATAATACAATTTATGGTAGCTATAGTTATTTTTTCTACTCTCTTCCTTTTTTTTTTACTATAATTGAGCAATTAATACAACATCCTAATATAGAGTTATGGTTTTCTGAATCTGACTTTCATCTTTACCAGTGTGTCATGTACTTTCACAGGTTTTCCTGCCACTGATAAGTGTTTTTTCATTTCAGCTTGAAGAATTTTCAACATTTCTTTCAAGGCAGGTCTAGTGGTGGTGAACTCCCTCAGCAATTGACTGGGGAAACATTTATTTCTTCCTCTTATCTGAAAGATACCATTGTCAGATAAAGTTTTCTTGGTTGGCAATTTCTATCTTTCAACATTGGATATATCATTCCACTCACTCCTGACCTTAGAGTTTCTGCTGATACTCCAGTATC
>NW_011488055.1:10215-10894 GCF_000754665.1 Bison bison bison
TTTCTTTTTTTTTTTTTTTTTTTTGCAGGATCTTCTCTTTTGCTTCAGAAGCAAAGCTGAGAGAAAGATACTGGGGTGAGAGTGATAGCCTAATTATAGCCTACCCCTACGAAGGAGCAGTTGTTCTATTATTCCTTGAAGATGTCCAAAAAGGCAAATTTAAGCCCTTAAATAAGGGCTATGACTATAGATGAATCAGAAAATTTTCAGTAAGGAATTAGATGAAGAGAACCTAGCCAACAAAAAGTAGAAGAAATATGGTCTTGGAAAAATCAAGTAAGTGGTTAAGACTGAGGAAGTACTGCTGAAGAAATGGTCTGTGTTCAAGAAAATTATAGTTCACCTCCCACCCCTCAAACACACATCACATCCTTTAATTGTTGAGGAATAAATAAGTTGAAAGAGCCACACTTACTTGAGAATTCATCTTTTACTTTTTTCCCCTCAAAATATAGTACAGTGATGGCAGTGGGATCACTTCTGAATTGGCTTCAGGAAGGCACATAGGAGGAATGCACTTTATTTGAGGACATTTAAAGTGTGGGCAAATCCCATATTTAAATCCCATTATGTTCTTGAAGTCTACTAAAACATCAGAAATTTCTTCTTGGGAAATCCTTTACACTTTCTAGGAAAATTTCTCTGCAGCAGTCAAAATGTGTAATTTATAACAACTTTG
>NW_011488055.1:10994-11727 GCF_000754665.1 Bison bison bison
GTATTATTAACTACAATGTCAAATACAGAAAATCAAAATATTGAGTCTTAAAAACTCTTAAAACTAAATAGAAAACATTCTTTCTTTCTCCTCATCTCCTTTTCTTCCCAAAAGACTATACTCTAACAAGTACAAGTATTTAAGTCATTAGAATAACTTGGTCAACAAGTGAGGATAGGGAATAATCTTAGCAGAGTGTGGATAGTAAAGATTCTGTTTATGGGAAGAGTGGAGGGCAAGTGTAAGGTAGGTTGGGGAAGTGGTTTATCTTTCCATTTGAAAATAGTATGCAACACTCCAGAGAGAAAGGGAGAGTAGAGCCTCAGAGAACTTATTATCCATGTAGTTGAGAATACTGACAAAGATTCTCAATTACATCAGTTTGCTGAAAAACTGGCTATATATACATGGAATTCTGGGGACAGAAATTTTTATGCAAATACAAAGACCATCTTTATTATAAAAATGTGTATTATAAATTATAAATATAAATACATTACAAATCAACATTTTCACAGTGTATTGGGAATAAAAACAAAAAGATGATATAAAAATGAAGTTGCACAAGAGTTCCACTTATGCACCCTTTCAGACCAATATAGTTTGTTCTGTTGTCCATAGGGCAGATGGTTCCTTTTCATGGAATTACAGGTTAACAGAATTAGTTGCTTAACCAAGTGACAATGAAAATGTATACACCATTTTAATATAATAATAATAACAATAATGAGAA
>NW_011488055.1:11827-13033 GCF_000754665.1 Bison bison bison
AAAAAATTACTGAGGACTCTAGAGTCTACATGACTGGCTGCCTCTAGACCTTACTCTGGCTTGTGAATGTAGCCTGATAGTTGCCACTTAAAAGTAAAAAAATAACTTGTATCTTTTTGTTGTGGCCTAAACTTAGTATAGGCCAGGTATTAGTATAATAAATAGGTATTTGTATATATGTATGTATATATATATATATATATATGGCATCCCCATCATGGTAAGCAAAGTAGGTATTTATTTACCATATGTAATCTGAAAGGCACTGCTCTAAGACCCACTTTCTTCAAAATATCGTTCTTTCTAGTCTGTTTCAGTGCTTTTAATCACTCCATTAAAACAAAATATTTACACTTTGAGATAAAATTCATCCCTAAGGCCTAGAATTCAGATATTTTTAGGCAAATTAATATTAAGCTAACATTAGTCCTTAGTACCTTAGTGTGAATAGACTGATCAGTTACTGACTAGAACAAGGGAATAGAAGACAAAGCATATTCATGGTGAAAAGGGGTTAATAACGTAAATCACAACATTAAATACAAACTTAGATGGGCAAACCTGAAGAGAAGTGGTAGTTCTTAGCTAAGCAGCATAAGAACACTGGACACTTGTTCTCTCTGTACTTTTCTCAAATGACATAAATAATTTTCAAGGACTCCTGGACTGCTTCATAAATGGGCTCTAACCTCAAAATTTCCTCTAAGAAGTTCAGTAATCTCCTGGAAATATTTTTTCCTCTTTAAGATAACAGGTATGTTTAAAGTGAAATTAATACATTAATGAAATTAAATCACAGGTCTCCCCCAAATGACCCTAAAAGTGTAGTTCATGATAATATAGAAACTAGTAAACACATATTATATAGACAAGTTTCTCATTACAAGTACCCACAAAATTATTACTTCTGATCCCATTACAACACTAAATTATGGTCAAACACAAACCACTTTAAAGCAAATATACTAGACATAGTTACAGTTACTCATTTTAAAACACAATTTACCACTTTTTTAGAACTCATTTAGCACATCCTTACCATGAACAATTAGGAGATAGATACATACACTATTGCTAGCAGTAAAAAGTCAGTCTTCTAACAGGATAATATTTTCATAACAAAGTACAAGCAAATCAACACTTGTCTAGAGAAAAGATTAGAAATTTTTCCATTCATCTAAGATATTAGAATTCACTTTGATTTCA
>NW_011488055.1:13133-16041 GCF_000754665.1 Bison bison bison
CCCCCCAAAAGTCTTAATAGCATAACTGTGTGTCTAAAATAACTCCTTTCCTGTATATATGATGGAGCTCTTCTTTGATTTTCACATTCCTTCCAGGCCAGAATTATCTGTGTTATATACCTCACAGATTTTAATTAAAGCATGTTTTAAAAGTTAGAGCTGTTTGCCAAAATATTTTTCAAAGTATTCTAATATTTAAGACCTCAGGTTTAATTGCTACTCATATTCTAGGTCTGTTTCTTGCATACTAGATCTAAACAGGTATTACTAGGCAAGGCATTTTAATAGGTGCCCGATGTCGCCAAAATTAATCTTCTGCACTTTTCTCAACAGGGGAGAAATTGACTTTCCCAGTTGCCTTGGAAGAGGCTGTACTGGCCTTAGAATAGTATGACTGGAGCAAAGCTGGATCAAAAAAATTACTGAGACAGGCATGAGTCTACATGCCTGTCTGCTTCTAGATCTTACTCTGGCTTCTGAATGTAGCCTGATAGTTGCCACTTAAAAGTAAAAAATAACTTTTATCTTTTTGCTCTTGCCTAAACTTAGTGCACTGTTTCTTGTATAGGCTCAGAAAGTGCAGTAGCCTCTCAGGTATCTCAATGTCACTCTAGAAGCATAGTGGACACTTTCTTTATTTGAAAGATATATATGTCTTTAAAGGTGCTGTCTGGAAATAGTTTAAGAGAATCAGAACTGTGATTATCATGCATATGCTTTCTCCTGGACCTTTAAAGACAATGTGGGTCACATTATATGAACTTTGATAAGCTACCTGCCCTGGATAGATTAAATATGGCAATTTATACAGTCATAGACAGTATGTGAATTAGTTTCTTGTTCTTATTTTAAACATATCAGAGGCCTTAGTTCAGATTTTCATTCTATTAATCGATGTGATAGATGATTTTTCATACTGATACTTAAATGAAGGAAATAGCTATTTGAGTCTTCAGACTCAAGAGTATAATCACATATAGAAGATCAAAATGGTCCATGTTTATAACACTGTTTCACAAAATAATATATTGCCTATCCTACTTAAAGACAACTGAAGAAAAAGACAACTAAAACATGATATTGGGATATAAACTGTGATTACTAGTATAAATAGACAACTACATTGTTTCTAAATATAAAGAAATTCAGTGTCCATTGTAACAAAACCAAGTGCTTAAAATGAGTTCAAGCTAATTATCTCTCTGTATCTTAGGTTCACAGATAAAACTACTGACTCCTGCTGAAAGCATGTGCATATAGTATGTCACTGAAATTTTAGAGCTTAAATCTTAAAGACTTTATGATAAATTACTACAAGGACATATCAACATTAATGATAGTGGAATATAATGCTCTAAATAGATTGTGTTATGAAGACATGAAATCTTCATATAGATAAGATAGAGCATAACTGAAAAGCTTTGAGTGCTTGCTGTGATTACTTCCCAGTAGCTAGGAGTATTGCAAATATGTTCTAATATACTTCAGTTCACATCCTATTTTTTTTTTAATTAACATAATTCAGTTGACACGATTGATGTGGTGTGGTTGCTCACAAGTGATTTTGCATGGAGTTTTATGTTATCATGCAACTCTTGTCTTGAAAGCCGTCTTCTGAACTCATCAGTGGTAAAGTAGTATATGATTGGGTCAAGGCAGGAATTCAGACTAGCAAGACACAAGGCAACAGAATGAAATATTAGAATCACCCTTCTGGCTAGGCAGCTTTTAATTTCATTGGACTTGACCAGGAAATCTAAAGGAAAACTGAAGTGATAAGGTGCAAAGCAAATTAGGAAAACTCCTGCACATATTAGAATCATCTTCAAGGCTTTCTTTTTCTCTCCAAGGTCTTGTGCAACAGGATATTTATCTTGCAGTGATAAAACTGTTTTCCAGGTGCAAAACAGGACAATCAGAAGAGGAGTGATAAACCCAATCAACTCGCCAATGGTCATCATGACAACAGACTGAGCTAGATTGACATTCCTGGTAGGAAGATCCACAAAGCATTTGGTTCTGTGGCTAGGGGGGTCATCATTGCTTCTGAGGAGAGGAAATAGCAGACAAGCAAGGCAGATTATCAACCAGCCAGAAATGCTGATGTATAGGTCATACTTCTGTTTACAGTCATGGAAGCGAAAGGGGTGCAGGAGAAACCAAAATCTCCGCACACTGATGCAGACTAAGAAGTAGATGCTTGCATACATGTTGACATACTTCAGATAGAAACAAAACATGCAGAGGCCAGACCCGAATGGCCAGTCATGATTCAAATAGTAAAAGATCCTCAGGGGCAAGGAGAGGACTTGTAGTAAGTCAGCAATGGCCAGGTTTATCATAAATATCACAGCCCGTTTGGTTTCTTTCATATAGCCATAAAATACCCACAAGGCTAATATGTTCCCTATGAGACCTGGCACAAGAATGACAGTGTATGTCACAGCATAGATGAAGTATCGGGAATCTGTGTTGTCTCTATTGATCTCAGCACACGTGTCATTAGCAGTCATGTTTGTTTCTAGAGAAGCTGCCTTTGCTAAATGGTGGTTAAAAATCTAAATTTATAATCTACTACTGCTCTTTCTGAAAGATTGATCATCGATGGGCTGGAGAAACTGAATATAGAATAACTTCCTTTTTCTTGCATTGGTCAGAGCTTCTAAACATGATTTGGGGGCTTTTCAAAGAACTACCTGCATGTTTGCTTTGAATTTGTCTACATTAACTACCTGGAAGTCTAATGTGCAAGCACAGATGACAAGCTATTATAACTTCCCCTTCTTGTTACTCAGTTAAAAGGCCTTCTGAGACATTATGAGGGCTGATCCTCTCCCATTTGGATCATGAATGTGCCATATAGAAGCTCTTCAAATTCCCATACGATGATAGTCATCTCTTTACTGGT
>NW_011488055.1:16181-17424 GCF_000754665.1 Bison bison bison
ATTTAATTAAAATTAAAATTTAATTTAAAAAATCTTGTTTTTGCAAAAACAAAAAAAGCTTATGTGTAGAAAAATCTATTACCATTAATGGAAAGTTCTGACATGAGTAAGGGTGATAGACACAAGTTCCATAAGGCACTTTAGAATCACAAGAGAGTATAGCTAGAAGGAATCTGAGAAGTAATCTAGCTCCTTACTACTCAAAATATGATACATGACTCAGCATTACTTAAGAGTTTATTAGAAATGCAGAAGAATCTCAAGTCCTACCTGGAACCTGCTGCATAACAATCAGCAATTTAAGAAGAACCACAAGTGATTCTTAGGCATGTTAACATTTGAGAGGCTCTGATATAGACCACAAACATCACTGATTATCAGACTCACCTGGGGAAGTTTAAAAAAAATTATAGCTTTCCTTAGACTTCCCAGTGTTTCCCCCAGAAATTCTGAGTCAGTGTTTAAGGCCTGGAATTTGTATTTTTAAAAGATCTCTATATAATTAAGATACAGCCAACCCAGCATTTGTCCTTGAATCATCACTCAGAGGCCACTGATTTGGTTCAAATATTTCCCAGATGTCTGAAAATAAGTGGGCAACTAGCCTCTCTTTAAATACTTCCATTAACATGGGTTATTAAGACACTTTTCAATTATGCAAGACAACATCAGTACAAAGATTCAAAATTTCCAGAAAGTTGACCCAGTTAGGTCCACAATCTTTGTTCTAAAACAAATTTTAACTTAAGGGCATGGATAGTTACCTCAAGGCTGCTGAAATCCAGGAGGACGTAACTGACTTTAAAGATATGAGGGAAGAACAGAAATGAAATAGGAATTATAAAACATCCTGCTTTGGATTATCAAATCCATGTGGCTTGAAGTAGGCTTGATTCAGCCCCTGAAGGAATTATTATTGTTATTATTTTGCCTCAATTGCCTGGTAAGTAGAACAGCACATTTTGTTCAAGATATGTTACATACTTTAATTAAACATCCTGATGAATGATATGAACTAGGCATGCAGATTGATGAGGTTAAATACTTCAGATTTCTCATATAAGGAAATAGAGAGATGGTGTCATAAAACACAAAGAAGCATGACTGTAATAATAAAAGTTGATGCTGAAAGAGTGGTTAAAATTAGATTGTTTAGCCTCCAAACTGAAATATATCTTTGAAATATTTTCACAGGTAGTGACTTTGATTATGTGGCAGGCAAAATTAGGTGGACGACCAAAAA
>NW_011488055.1:17593-19839 GCF_000754665.1 Bison bison bison
AAATCACAAACCCCGGTTTTTCAACCTCCTTTTAACTGTTTATGTATAAAAGTCATGTGTGCATGTATGCTTAATTGTGTCCAACTTTTCAACCCTATGGATTGTATCCCATCAGGCTCCTCTGTCCATGGGATTCTCCAGACAAGAATACTGGAGTGGGTTGCCATGCCCTTCTCCAGGGGATCTTCCCAACCCAGGAGTTGAATTTGCATCTCCTGTGTCAAATGCATTGAAAGTGGGTTCTTTATTCACTGAGCCACTGGAGAAGCCCATATATAGAAATCATCACCTGCTAATGTCACTGATTAGAAATCAGAAGTTAAAAAATATATCTAGTAACCTCGAACGAACATTCACCTCTCCTATCACAGTCAGTGGCTTTAAATCTACATGTCAATCGATCAGTCGCTCTCTTCCTGAATATATATCACCTCTTCTTTTGGACATTTTACCATCATCTCAGAATTCAACTTATGAAAATGAAGCAATATCTATTTATACAAAATCCATTTCCTTCAAGGATGTGTACAAATGCACTATTTTATACATTCCTAGTGAATATTTTAGTTTCCAATATTGACTAAAGAGCAGTCTAATTATACTTACCATCTTAAAATGTTGACAAATTTTTGCTCTTGAAGCTCTTATTTCTGGGAAGTGATCCTGGATGAGGACATAATGGTAGTTCCTATTATAAGATCTATAGGTGCTATTATAGACTCTTGTATAATGTCTACAATAAACATTATATATGTACTAAAATGAAATATGGCATATCTTGTCAGATCATGTGTCTTTGATAAATCTCCTAATGTATTTTCATCTCACTCAGAGAAAAAATAAAAGTTCTTACAACAAACAGCCTATGTCACCTATCCGATCTGGCCCCTGGTTACTCTTCTGACCTCACCTTCTATGATTCTCCCCTTTGAACTCTGCTCCAGCAATTCTATCATTCTTGCTGTGAGGTGAACAGACCAATAATATTTTCGTCTCAAAGCATTTGAATTGGCAGTTTCCTGTACCTGAAATGCTTTAACCTAGTTATGTATGTGCCTTACTTCCTTGCCCCCTTCAGATCTTTACCCAAGTGGAACATTTTCATGAGTTTTTCTTTCCCTTATCTGCCTATTTAAAACTGAAGCTCACCTCTAACACTTCCTATCTCCCTTTAGTATTTATTTTACTCATTTCCAGTCATAGCTACCATACTCTTTGATTATTACTTATTTTGTTTTCATATATTTTCCCTACTAGAATGCAAAGTCCAAGATAACAAGGATTCTTGTATATTTTGTTTACTTGCCTTAAAACAGCACCAAGGACTGTGGAAAACACAAGTAAGTGCTCAGTATTTATTCAATGAAATACTTTCAGTAAGTAAAATCATTTGACTATAAACATCAATGTATCTTATACAAAAATCATCATCCCTCGAAACTTCAAACCAGTTTTTACTCCTGACTTCTTCACTGCTGTTAAGCTCATCCATGTTTTCCCAGGTTGTCTCAAAGTCTTGGAGGCATTGACTCGTTGTCATTTGTTTTCCATTTCCAAACTGGTTCCTGAGGGGAAGATAGTGTACTATGGGGGAAATAACATATGTTTAGGAGTCAGAATTATTTGAGTTTAAATTCTTGCTTTTTAAATTAATAGCTGTGCAACTTTGGTTGTATCATTAAACTTCTCCAATTCTTTAATTTCTCATTGATAAATGAGAATAATCATAGTACCTAACTTAGAGAGTCAATGTGATAATTGAGCCACCCTACATAATAAATTCTCCAAGCCATGCTTCAGCAATACGTGAACCGTGAACTTCCAGATGTTTAAGCTGGTTTTAGAAAAGGCAGAGGAACCAGACATCAAATTGCCAACATCCACTGGATCATGGAAAAAGCAAGAGAGTTCCGGAAAAACATCTATTTCTGCTTTATTGACTATGCCAAAGCCTTTGACTGTGTGGATCACAAGAAACTGTGGAAAAGTCTGAAAGAGATGGGAATACCAGACCACCTGACCTGCCTCTTGAGTAATCTGTATGCAGGTCAGGAAGCAACAGTTAGAACTGGGCATGGAACAACAGACTGGTTCCAAATAGGAAAAGGAGTATGTCAAGGCTGTATATTGTCACCCTGCTTATTTAACTTATATGCAGAGTACATCATGAGAAACGCTGGACTGGAAGAAGCACAAGCTGGAATCAAGATTGCCGGGAGAAATATCAATAACCTCAGATATGCAGA
>NW_011488055.1:20070-21427 GCF_000754665.1 Bison bison bison
TGCTTAATTACCAACATTCTTATTTTTACTACTTTCTGCAACTGCATTATTTTTCATAATCATATTATTCCTTAAATTGCATTGTTTTTACTCTAGTTCAGGGGTTTATTAATTTATCTCTCTACCTCTTCCTTTATCTTTTTCCTTTAAATGAGATCCTTAAAAAGCACTAATGGCTTCCTTTTGCCCAACAAATTACAAAATACATAGTCTGGAAATCAATGGCTTCCTGGAAATCAATAGAGTGCCATCAACGTTTAAAATTTTGTCTTCCAGTGTTCTCATGTGCCAAGAACTCCAGCCAAACTGAGCTCCATACCATTCAAATTGACTTTTTCTTCCTCAACAAATAGATTTTGCTCATTCTGTTGCCCAGCTTGGAATATCATTTTTTTGTTTTGCATAGCAGTCCTACTTATTTATGAAGACCTCTCTCAAATTTCCAGTTCTTCATGGAAACTTTATTGTTGTTGTCCTAACTCCTTTTAAAATCCCCATTTATACTTCCATTAAAGCATATACTTCTGCTTTTTGGTTAGTAACTCGTTTTATTTATGCCTCTGCCCCTTTTCACCCCACTCTACCACAACAAGGCCAGAAAATTCTTGAAGTCTGGGGTTTAGTCTTATGTACTTCTATATCCTCTGGAACACTTAGAACTATGTCTTGAATGTATTGGGTTCATCCAATATTTATTAAGCAAATAGTTATTCAGCATTTAT
Source organism: Bison bison bison (assembly GCF_000754665.1). Classification (NCBI taxonomy): domain Eukaryota; kingdom Metazoa; phylum Chordata; class Mammalia; order Artiodactyla; family Bovidae; genus Bison; species Bison bison. Next base: position 20,793 of record NW_011488055.1, read on the forward strand.
CATTTGCCAGGCAATGTGCTTGCTACTTTCACTTTTGAAAATCTTCAGAGTCAAATAGCTTACAGTATTTCCAGGAAACCTGCCCAGCAACTGTGTCTAAGAGCTGAATACAGTTCAGTAAGCAAATACTTTTAGAAAGTCTTTACCTGGTTAATTCTTCTAGAGAGAATGTTCCATCAGAATTTTTATTTTAGAAAGAGGTATTCTGTATACATATCATATCTAATCATGTTCCCAACTTCCCTTATCTCTGGCATCTATGACTCCCCAATAGGCCAGATACATGAAGGGAGGAAATATCTTTGTGTGGACAGACAAAGCAGCTATCTACAGTTATTATTTTACTGGAAAGTTTCACTTAGCCAAGTCTAAATGTTTCTTTTCAGATCTGAAGCACAGTTCCTCTCCAGCAGATTGGGCATCTTGTTCCTCTGCTCTGAGTAGTGCACTTTTAATTATTTGGAGAAAGAGGGAAGGTCATCACTCAATTTCACATCACCAATGATAATGCCCAGTCATGTTGCTTTTTCTCAAATATCCTAGTTCACAATCACTTCTCATCCTAGAGACCAGGGCATACCAACTGATATTTGATTGGGGGACTGCAGAAGGTGTTGAAATCTGTACTGATAATT
>NW_011488055.1:23199-24863 GCF_000754665.1 Bison bison bison
ACTAAAGTGTCACTGAAAAGGAAGATTATTGGATTCCTTGACTAATTTTCTAACAGTGACAGAAATGCTATGACAGGTACATGTCCCTTGGCTTTAGATGGAAGCAGAGAGGATGGCACATAACTGCTAATGCATCTTCTTCCCATATTCTTCTTCTTTTATAAGCCACCACATTTGAGAAAATAATTATGAATATAAAATGTTAGTAGAGTAGGTATATGTTTCCTTTGCTCTGTCTCCAAAAGGAAGAGTATGGGGGTGTTAAGTGGGGCAAGTCCCAGACTAAACTCATAGACTCTTGTGTCAAATCTACTCTACTCATGATCTAAGAACAAGGTAATGACATATTCACCTGGAGGTCACTGTAGCCCAAATCTGGAATAAGGATGCCTCAGGTACAAAATATCAAACATCAGATTATTCTGTAGGTCCTCACCAGAACTGTTGTCATATATGTTGGAGATGGCATCATATATATGTTGATTGAAAACAAATAGTGAAAATTGGGTAATATAGAACCCACACCAGTCTTTAAAGTACTAAATTCACAAATATCCAGACATTTTACTTTTCTCTAAGACAGGGCTGAGGTGTCCTAGAAGGATCACAGACTCCATCTGAAGTTAAGCCTGGGATTATGTCAGCCCCTGGAGCTTGATGCATGGCCAATAGTTGATTGGAATTTTGTATATTTGTTTTCATTTCATAATGCTCTGTTAGTAAATAAGGTAATTTTTCAGTGAGTGGAAATATTTGTAAGATTGGTATATAATGAAGAACAAGTCAATGTCCTTATTCTTTGGCTTTAAAAGCAGATCTATAGCATTCACTGTTTTCTAGCAGTCTGTAGTAGTTGAAAAGCATAAAAAAGAAACCCTGAAAATCCCTTCTTCCAAAGTCTTTTGCAGATGTTATTACAGAAAGATGATTAGATTAGATTCTATTCTATTCTGTCTTGACTCAAAACATAGTGTTCATACGTAAAATGAATAGGTAAACAAATAAAGAATACCCACCAGCAGCTGCAAACTTTTTGTACCTTTCTAGCATAGTATCAGTAGCACTTAGCAGTATTTCAGGAGGAACAAACATTCATATTTTAGCTCTGTTTACAACATTTTAGCATAAGCAATAGCCCAACTTCCTTTTTATTATGTTAAATAGCACACCTTTCTTATTTTAGATGAACATATTTCTACAGATATCTTTATCAGATACAGGATAAAGCAAATCATGAACTTATGCAAAATCTTTCAAATATTCACACTGATGGTTTAAAATATCTGACATTCAAAGCTCTATTTTGTCTCTTTAGCATGATCTCTTATTATACTCTTCCAAATGTCTTAGGCTTTCACCATGCCAGGCTGACCTTGAATATATTGTGTACCTTTTAATGTCTCTCTCTTTCTTTTAATTTAGTCTGAAAGTTTTTAAGGTCCAGTCCCCCACCCTCACTTTCCCACTTTGAAAAAAAAAATCTTGATAGAAAAGAGAATTTTGATAATTTCATTTCTTCCTCCAAGACTCTGAGTCATTCAGATTGGAATTAGCTCTCCTTCCCAGGTGGCACTAGTGGTAAAGAACACTACTGCCAGTGCAGGAGACACAGGAGGCTCGAGTTCGACCCCATTTCTGGATTGGGAAGATCCCCTGGAGTAGCA
>NW_011488055.1:28259-29169 GCF_000754665.1 Bison bison bison
CAAACAAACAAATTTATCAGTAAGCAAGCAACCAATTGAATTTGTCTTTCCTAGGCTGTCACTTTGAAAAGTTATATGCTTATTCCAATTACATTCCTATTGCTCAGGAACATTTTGGAACTCTCCTTTAGAATTACACTCAGAGTTTGCCCCACATACTTTAGAATAATCCTGTGGTGAAAAGTCTTTGTCTTTTAATGGTAGTTGAATTTTGGAAACAGTTAAAAGTTATTCAGAAATAAGTCTGAAGAATGAAGTTTAAGGATCAAGTTAAAAATGCCTTTTTTGGCCAAAAACAAGATATGATCACAGTGTACTAAGACTCAGTTTTCTTAATTAGCTCAACTCAGTCTCAAAGATAATTTCAAAGAATAAGTTATAAGACTATTTGGTGAAACACGACATCACTATTAGGACTTCCTTGGTGGCTCAGATGGTAAAGTGTCTGTCTACAATGCAGGAGACCTGGGTTCAATCCCTGGGTGGGGAAGATCCCCTGGAGAAGGAAATGGCAATCCACTCCAGCACTCTTGCCTGGAAAATCCCATGGACAGAGGAGCCTGGTAGGTTACAGTCCATGGGGTCGCAAAGATTATAAGCATATAGCTTTGAAAAATGAAGATCTGAAGGTGATACTCATTAAAAATATAAATGATGATATACTTCCTTAAATTAATAATAGCAAAGGTAACTTAGTGAAATGAAAATAATATCAGATTGAGAGTGAGAAAACATCAGTTCTTGTTTCACTTCTGCCATTGAATATCTGTGTGACCTTGAGCAAGTCAATTTATCTGGGCCTCCATTTTTTTCTTTGAAATATGTAGGTTAAGCCAAATAATGTTTAACAGCACTTCTAGCACTAGTATGTTGTCCTTTTAGTTCTGAATTTTATTTTATTATTATTATT
>NW_011488056.1:0-373 GCF_000754665.1 Bison bison bison
ATTTGTTGCCACTGTTGTTGTTTAGTTACTTCAGTTGTGTCTGACTCTTTGTGACCCTATGAACTATAGCCCACCAGGATCCTCTGTCCATGGAATTTCCCAGGCAAGAAAGCCAGAAGTGGAGGGCCCACTTTTTACCGGGCCAGTATTTCAACACCAAGAGTCAAAGCTGGACCACATGTATGCAAAGCAGGAATCCTAACTGCTAGGTAACTCAAAGTTGGGGTCCTAAAAACCTACAAAATTGCTCTTTTCATTTACTTGATAAAGGAGATTGGCCCTGGGTGTTCATTGGAAGGACTGATGCTAAAGCTGAAACTCCAATACTTTGGCCACCTCATGCAAAGAGTTGACTCATTGGAAAAGACCCTGA
>NW_011488056.1:4841-5442 GCF_000754665.1 Bison bison bison
TGAAGTGACTTAGCATGCATGCATGTGTTGGAGAAGGAAATGGCAACCCACTCCAGTGTTCTTGCCTGGACAATACCAGAAACAGAGGAGCCTGGTGGGCTGCCATCTATGGGGTTGCGCAGTCGGACATGACTGAAGTGACTTAGCATGCATGCATGTGTTGGAGAAGGAAATGGCAACCCACTCCAGTGTTCTTGCCTGGACAATACCAGAAATGGAGGAGCCTGGTGGGCTGCCATCTATGGGGTTGCGCAGTCGGACATGACTGAAGTGACTTAGCATGCATGCATGTGTTGGAGAAGGAAATGGCAACCCACTCCAGTGTTCTTGCCTGGACAATACCAGAAATGGAGGAGCCTGGTGGGCTGCCATCTATGGGGTTGCGCAGTCGGACATGACTGAAGTGACTTAGCATGCATGCATGTGTTGGAGAAGGAAATGGCAACCCACTCCAGTGTTCTTGCCTGGACAATACCAGAAATGGAGGAGCCTGGTGGGCTGCCATCTATGGGGTTGCGCAGTCGGACATGACTGAAGTGACTTAGCATGCATGCATGTGTTGGAGAAGGAAATGGCAACCCACTCCAGTGTTCTTGCCTGG
>NW_011488056.1:9510-10055 GCF_000754665.1 Bison bison bison
CAAGATGTTTTTGAGTATTCTAGGTCTCTTGCAATTGCACATAAACTTTAGGATGAGTTCATCAGTTTTTATGAAGAGCCAACTGGGATTGGATAGGCATTGCATTGAAGCTGTTGTTCAATTTGGGAAGCATTAGCGTCTTAATATTAAGTTTTCTTGTCTATGAACATGGGATATATTTCCTTTTATGTAGATATTTAATTTCTTTCAGAGACTTTTTTAGTTCACTTTTCCACATGTTTTATGTTCTTTCTGTTCTCCATACTGGATAATTTCAATTGATCTAGGATCAAGTTCACTGATTCTTCTTTGGTCAGGTCAAAATCTGCCAAGCCCCTCTAGTGAACTCATTTTAATTACTATACTTTTCAACTTCAAATTTTCTGTTTTTTTTTTTTTTTTAATTTATATCTCTTTGTATATTGTTTGGTAAGATGGTCTTATCTTACTTTTCTTTAATTCTTTAGACATGGTTTCCTTTCATTTATTTAACATATTTATAATAGCCAACTTAAGTCTTTGTCTAGGAGTCCAGTTATGGGACT
>NW_011488057.1:0-438 GCF_000754665.1 Bison bison bison
TAGGGAATTCGCTGGTGGTCCAGTGGTTAATAATTCACCTTGGAATGCAGAAGACACAGGTTTGATACCTGGTCAAGCAACTAAGATCGCACATACCATCGGGCAGCTAAGCCCATGTGCCACAGTTAAGATCAAACACAGCCAAATGAATAAATATTTTTAAAATAAAAGATCCTTACAAAATCCTACATATATATGTAAAAAAAAAAAAATAAGGGAATCAAAACATGTGCAGTGAACTGGATATTTATGTTCTTCCCCAATTCATATCTTGAAATCCTAACCTTTAAGTTGAGATTAGGTGGTTGGGCCTTTGGGATGTGGTTTGTTCATGAGAGTGGAGATCTCATGATTAGCATTGATGCTCTTATTAAAAAAAGACCCCAGAGAGACACCCATTTCTCCATGTGAAGTTACAAGTAAAAAAAAAAAAAAAGT
>NW_011488057.1:4625-4951 GCF_000754665.1 Bison bison bison
TAAGATGGACTGGCTTGATCTCCTTGCAGTCCAAGGGACTCTCAAGAGTTTTCTCCAACACCACAGTTCAAAAGTAACAATTCTTCAGTGCACAGCTTTCTTTATGGTCCAACTCTCACACCCATATATTACTAGTAGAAAAACCATAGCTTTGACTAAACGTACCTTTGTTGGCAAAGTAATGTCTCTGCTTTTTAATATGCTGTTTAGGTTTATCAGCTTTTCTTCCAAGGAGCAGGTGTCTTTTAATTTCCTGGCTGCAGTCACCATCTGCAGTGATTTTGGAGCCCAAGAAAGTCTGTCACTGTTTCCACTGCTTCCCCATC
>NW_011488058.1:0-310 GCF_000754665.1 Bison bison bison
AATGGGAAAGACTAGAGATCTCTTCAAGAAAATTAGAGATACCAAGGGGACATTTCATGCAAAGATGGGCTCGATAAAGAACTGAAATGGTATGGAGCTAACAGAAGCAGAAGATATTAAGAAGAGGTGGCCAGAATACACAGAAGAATTGTACAAAAAAGATCTTCATGACCCAGATAATCACGACGGTGTGATCACTCACCTAGAGCCATACATCCCAGAATGTGAAGTCAAGTGGGCCTTAGAAAGCATCACTATGAACAAAGCTAGTGGAGGTGATAGAATTCCAGTTGAGCTATTTCAAATCCTG
>NW_011488058.1:4453-5186 GCF_000754665.1 Bison bison bison
GGAGGATCCCATGGACAGAGGAGCCTGGTGGGCTACAGTCCATGCGGTCCCAAAGAGTTGGAGACAACTGAAACGATTTAGCACAGCACGCAAGCTTTGCCACGTCCTTGAAATACAGAGTCCAATTTGTCTGAGACCTCAGCCTTGGGCAAATTAGAATTTCAAGCCAAGAAAAAATAAAAGGAAAGAGCAAAGAGTCAGAGACATTTTAAATCTCAAATGGAAAACTATGAGATCTCTGTCTGGATTTATCTATGTCTCAATGTGTCTTTGTTTTTGGATAATATGAGGTTAATTTGTAAATGCGCTCTATTCAATTGGCTTAAAGAAAAGTAAGCACTTATGAATCAAACAATTACAAGAGAAATTAACCTAAATGAATTTCAAGTTCACATGAACTGGGAAATATTCAATATTAAATATCTAGTATTAATGCTTGTTTGCTAATCTAATTAAGACATGTCTTGAGTCATCAACATTGTGTAATACTTTTATTATGCCTAGGTTTAATGTAAGCTAAATTTGTCAATAAGGAGAGTAACTCAAGTGAAGAAACTTTAAAAAAATATATATATATATAAACGGGACAAGAGCTTTTAGATAATTAAGAATAATTATACTAATAATTATACTTTAGGAATGTCTGTCTAAAATAGTCTCTCCAGATTGGGGTAACTTGAATTTCTAGGGTTGTGCTAAACTAAGTGATGAAAGTTTATTGAATAGCTAGGTC
>NW_011488058.1:5286-5926 GCF_000754665.1 Bison bison bison
ACATAATACAAGTTATCTTGAAATGTTGAACTGCCTTTGATAATGGATTTTAAGTTTCTTTACCTGTGAAGTGATCTGTTCTATGTTATCTTTGAAATCTTTTTGTTAACTTTGGCTAAGAGAGTACCTGTTTTTTCACAATGACCTATATGATCCTATCTGACTGTTATAAACCCTGTTGATATTTTTGGCAAAATACCCTAAAATTAAATTCTAATGAAGTTCTTTTGACCTCTAGCCAACTTTGGGATGTTTCAGAAGGCCCCAAAACATCCCTAAGAGAGGTATTAAACTACATGGGTTCATTTGACATGTTAAATTACATGGGAAGTATTGTCGGAGGAGTGATAAATCTTCTCAGGTTATATGTATGGTTGATGTTACTAATATAGGTATCCTAAAAATTATGTGGAATTCATAAAGATCTGATATCTCCTGATTAAATGTTGTTAATTATAATTCTAATTATCAAAGTGTTACATGTCACAGCAATGACCAGGTTGCTTTGTCAACTGCAATATAATAGATTTTAAACATGCCTTCTATGGTTTCACTCTCATGCCTTTAGAAGAATACTGCTAGGTCTTCAAGACTTATGGAAAAGACTTTCTAAGATTAACCAGATAAACAAATTTTGTTA
>NW_011488058.1:9259-9657 GCF_000754665.1 Bison bison bison
GTTTAGGCTTCAGAGACAAAGCAGAGCAGGCCTCTGACCTTGCTTCTAACCTGCCTGGATACTGCTCTAACTAGGAGTGACTGTAAGGGACTGACTGCTATGAGTGTAAGACTTGTAGCACCATAGATAAGATGGGGGAGGAATCTTGAGATTGTTGAGCCCCTGGATGGGGCCTGGCCAACCAAGCCCCAGGTGTAGCAACATTCCAAGTTTTACAAGACAAAACAAACAGTATAAACATAAAACCAGGCTTGCAGTTCGGTCACAGATTGATGATGGTATCAGTTTGCGTCCATCCTGGGATTATAAGCAGGGACCCAGTCTTTGAAGTCTCACCCACTGAGCTGCCTTGGGAACCTTTCCCAATTGGGAATCCAGATGTGCTGTGACTTGGGACT
>NW_011488058.1:9757-10795 GCF_000754665.1 Bison bison bison
TGAAAACTGACCTTTTCCAGTCCTGTGGCCACTGCTGAGCTTTCCAAATTTGCTGACATATTTCATGCAGCACTTAAACAGCATCATCTTTTAGGATTTTAAATAGCTCAGTTGGAATTCCATCACCTCTATCAGCTTTGTTCATAGTAATGCTTCCTAAGGTCCATTTGACTTCACACTCCAGGATGTCTGGCTCTAAGTGAGTTACCACACCACTGTGGTTATCCAGGTCATTAAGACCTTTTTTGTACAGTTCTTCTATGTATTCTTGCCACCTCTTCTTAATATTTTCTGCTTCTGCTAGGTGCACACTGTTTCTGTCCTTTATTGTGCCCATCTTTGCATGAAATGTTCCCTTGGTATCTCCAATTTTCTTGAAGAGATCTCTAGTCTTTCCCATTCTGTTGTTTTCCTCTATTTCTTTGCATTGTTAAGAAGGCTTTCTTATCTCTCCTTGTTATTCTTTGGAACTCTGCATTCAGATGGGTATATCTTTCCTTTTCTCCGTTGCCCTTTGCTTCTCTTCTTTTCTCAGCTCTTTGTAAAGCCTCCTCAGACAGCCACTTTGCCTTCTTGCACTTCTTTTTCTTGGGGATAGTTTTGGTCACCGCCTCCTGTACAGTGTTATGAACCTCCGTCCATAGATCTTCAGGCACTCTGTCTATCAGATCTAATCCCCTGAATCTATTTGTCACTTCCACTGTATAATCGTAAGGGATTTGATTTAGGTCATACCTGAATGGCCAAGTAGTTTTCCCTACTTTCTTCAATTAGCCACAGTCAGCTCCAGGTCTCATTTTTGCTGGCTGAATAGATCTTCTCCATCTTTGGCTGCAAAGAATATAATCAGTCTGATTTTGACATTGACCATCTGGTTATGTCCATGTGTAGAGTCTTCTCTTGTGTTACTGGAAGAGGATGTTTGCTATGACCAGTGTGTTCTCTCGGCAAAACTCTGTTAGCCTTTGCCCTGCTTCATTTTGTACTCCAAGGCCAAACTTGCCTGTTACTCCAGGTATCTCTTGACTTCCTACTTTT
>NW_011488058.1:13988-15960 GCF_000754665.1 Bison bison bison
TGAAAAAGAACATATACAGGTATATGAGTAACTGATTCACTCTGCTGTACACCTGAAACTAACATAACATTGTTAATCAACTATACTCCAATACAGTATAAAATTAAAATAAAATAAACAGCCTAGCATCTGGTGGGAGAGCAGCCTGAGGGCCAGGCCCCATGAACTCAGCCAGAGACACAGCCCCAGGTAAGCAGACATCAGGGAGGGAAGGAGGGAAGAAGGGAAGGAAGGAGGGAACCATTGAAAGCATCCCCTCCATATGATATCACTTATATGTGGAAACTAAAATATGACACAAATGAATGTATCTACAAAACAGAAATAGACTCACACACGTAGAGAACAGACTTGTGGTTGCCAAGGGGAAAAGGGGATCAAGGAGGGATGGAGTTGGAGTTTGGGGTTAGCAGATGCAAACCAGTATATAGACAGTGGACAAACAACACAGTCCTACTACATAGCACAGGGAAGTATATTCAATATTCTGTGATAAACCATAATGGAAAATCATATCTTAAAAGAATATATATATAAATATATATATAACTGAATCACTTTGCTATAAGCAGAAATTAACACAACATTGTAAATCAAGTATATTTCAATTTAAAAAGAAAGGATGAGGGAGTTCCCTGGTGGTCCAGCAGTTAGGATTCAGCATAGCTCCAGGTTCAATCCTTGGTCTGGGAACTAAGATCCTGCAAGCCACATGGCATAGCCAAAAAAAAAAAAGAATGAAATTAGTTGTAGTTTTATGTAGGTGCCCTTTATCAGGTTAAAGAAGCCCCTAAATTCCTAAATTTCTACGAGATTACTTTTTGTTTCTTTTTTATTTTATCAGAAATGGATGTTGGATTTTATCAAACACTTCACTGGCATCAGTTGAGCTGATCACATGGTTTTCCTTTATTAATTCATTAATATGATGAATTATACTGATTGGTTTTCAAGTGCTAAACCAACCTTACATTCCTGGGATTAAAACCCACTTGGTCATTACGTATCATCCTTTTCATATATTGTGTTGGATTTGATTTGGTAGAATTTTGTTAAAAACTCATCTATATGTGGTTTTTTTTTTTTCAGCTTTATTGAGGTATAATTGACAAATAAAACTGTCATGTATTTAAAGTCCTACAACATGATTTTATATCTATATACATCGTGAAAGAATCCCCATAACTGTCTACTCCTGTTTTTTTGAAGTAACACTGATTTGCAACATTATATAATTTTCATGTGTACAACATTACAATTAGACTTCTGTATACTCTAGAGCATGCTCACCACCAAAAGTCTAGTTTCTATCCAGCACCATAGCACTGATGCCCATTACCCATTTCTCCCTATCCCCATACCTGTTCCCCTCTGGTAACCACCAATCTGTACTCTATACCTAGTTTGTTTTTGTTTTGCTTGTTTGTTTTTTAAAATATTCCACATATGAGTGAAATCATACAAATATCTTTCTCCATCTGACTTATTTCACTTAGCATAATGCCCTCATTCATCCTGTTGCAAATGGCAAGATTTCATTCTTTTTTAAGGTTGAGTAGTATTTTATTGTGTGTGTGTGTATGTGTATATACACAGATACAGATATAGATAAAGAGAGAGAGAAAGCATCTTTTTACTCATTCGTGTATCTGTGTTTATGACGGATATTTGATCTGTAGTTTTCTTTTTTAATAGACTTTATTTTTAGAGCAATTTTATATTCATAGCAAAACTGAGAGAAAAGTACAGAGATTTTCCGTATACCCCCTGCCCCCACACATGCATAGCCTCCCCCATTAACAACATCCTGCACCACTGATGAACCTACATTAGCACATCATAATCACTCAGTTCACAGATTACATTAGAGTTCGCTCTTGGTATTGTACACTCCGTAATATGCATCCATTACAGTATCATACAAAGTATTTTTGCTTCTCTAAAAATTACTCTGTGCTCTGCCTATTTATCC
>NW_011488058.1:19642-19954 GCF_000754665.1 Bison bison bison
GTTGGATAGCATCATCAACTCAATGGACATGAATTCAAGCAAATTCTGGGAGATAGTAGAGGCAGAGGAGACTGGCATGCTACAATCCATGGGGTCGCAAAGAGTCAGAAACGACTTAGCAAGTGGGCAACAACAACCTACACACACATACACACAGTGGAACATTACTCAGCCCTCAAAAGAATGAAATCATGCATTTACAGCAACATGGATGGACCTAGAGATTACCATACTAAGTGAAGTGAGAAAGAGAAAGACAAATACTATATGATATCACTTATATGTGGAATCTAAAATACAATACAGATCAAT
>NW_011488059.1:0-612 GCF_000754665.1 Bison bison bison
CAGTCAAAGGCTTTGGCATAGTCAATAAAGCAGAAATAGATGTTTTTCTGGAACTCTCTTGCTTTTTCCATGATCCAGCAGATGTTGGTAATTCGATCTCTGGTTCCTCTGCCTTTTCTAAAACCAGCTTGAACATCAGGAAATGATACTGCATGCACAAGGTAAGAGAAACCCAAGTAAGACAGTAGGTGTTGCAAGAAGGCATCAGAGGGAAGACACACTGAAATCATACTCACAGAAAACTAGTAAATCTAATCACACTAGGACCACAGCCTTGTCTAACTCAATGAAACTAAGAAATGCCCATGGGGCAACCCAAGATGGGCAGGTCATGGTGGAGAGATCTGACAGAATGTGGTCCACGGAAGAAGGGAATGGCAAACCACTTCAGTATTCTTGCCTTGAGAACCCCATGAACAGTATGAAAGGGCAAAATGATAGGATACTGAAAGAGGAACTCCCCAGGTCAGTAGGTGCCCAATATGGTACAGGAAATCAGTGGAGAAGTAAGTCCAGAAAGAATGAAAGATGGAGCAAAAGCAAAAACAATACTCAGTTGTGGATGTGACTGGTGATAGAAGCAAGGTCTGATGCTGTAAAGAGCAATATTGC
>NW_011488059.1:1522-1869 GCF_000754665.1 Bison bison bison
GAATGAAGCAGGGCAAAGGCTAATAGAGTTTTGCCAAGAAAATGCACTGGTCATAGCAAATACCCTCTTCCAACAACACAAGAGAAGACGCTACACATGGACATCACGAGATGGTCAACACCGAAATCAGATTGATTATATTCTTTGTAGCCAAAGATGGAGAAGCTCTATACAGTCAACAAGAACAAGACCAGGAGCCAACTATGGCTCAGATCATGAACTCCTTATTGTCAAAATCAGACTTAAATTGAAGAAAGTAGGGAAAACCACTAGACCACTCAGGTATGACCTAAATCAAATCCATTATGATTATACAGTGGAAGTGAGAAATAGATTTAAGGGCCTAG
>NW_011488059.1:1969-2689 GCF_000754665.1 Bison bison bison
TTTGTATCCATTCAGCCAGTCTTTGTCTTTTGATTGGGACATTCAACCCATTTACGTTTAAGGTAATTACTAATAAGTATGATCCCGTTGCCATTTACTTTATTGTTTTGGGTTCGAGTTGATACACCATTTTTGTGTTTCCTGTCTAGAGAATATCCTTTAGTATTTGTTGGAGAGCTGGTTTGGTGGTGCAGAATTCTCTCAGCTTTTGCTTGTCTGAAAAGCTTTTGATTTCTCCTTCATACTTGAATGAGATCCTTGCTGGGTACAATAATCTGGGCTGTAGGTTATTTTCTTTCATCATTTTAAGTATGTCTTGCCATTCCCTCCTGGCTTGAAGAGTTTCTATTGAAAGATCAGCTGTTATCCTTATGGGAATTCCCTTGTGTGTTATTTGTTGTTTTTCCCTTGCTGCTTTTTTTGTTGTTTTTCCCTTGCTGCTTTATTTGTAGATCTTGTACTAGATCTTGTACTAGATCTTGTACTAGAAGGAAAAAGTGCTAAAAAGGACACTGAGGGTCAGTTAACAGTATTAGAATACAGACAGTAGATTTAATAAAAGTATTTTATCCAAAAAAAAAAGAGGTTTCCCTGCCATAAAGCTTCCTCTAGTCTCCAAGGAAATGTCCACAAAGATTCCCCTTTCTTCACAGTACCCAAAGAAAGCTAATCTTCCCCTATAGCTATGTCAACCAACTTCATAGTTCCAAGAATTGTCTC
>NW_011488059.1:4601-8265 GCF_000754665.1 Bison bison bison
GTAGCCAACAGTCTCTCTCTCTCTCTCTCTCTCTCTATATATATATATATATATATATATATATACACACACACTCATTTTAAGCTATAGAATAAAGCTGATTATAATAAATTCTCAAACCACCAGGTAGAACCTTCATTTCCTTCCCATTCAAAATATATCACAGTGCTCATGAGTGAGAATGCCATTAATTTACAGACAATCTTGGGCCTTTTCTACATTGTAAAAGTGAAATAAACCATTACTGTACTAATTATATGAACAGTAGCAAATTACACATCAATATGACTTAATACCACATTTGAAAATTGCCGGAGTCCAGCTCCAGCAGCCAGGGATTCAACCTGAAGGGAGGAATCGTGTCAGTGAGTAATGAGACAGCCTCTCAGTTTTCTTGGACAGCCTATTTATTTCAAGTTTAAGATTTTCTTTCATACTTTTACAAAAGCATAAGGTCAGAGGTTTGACATTTTCAGTTCCCCCTCTCCCAGATTTATTGTGTCCATAAATCATTGTTGCTCTTCAAACAGAGTTCCTGCTGCAGTGATTTTCTCAGAATCAGCCTTACCATCTATTATCTACTTCTAATGTGTCTTATAGTTAACTTGTGATTACATTGTAACTCATACTACATTCCTCAGTTTATTACTTATCTTTCTAAATCCTGAACATCCTAAGCTCACTATCTCTTAAAAAGGCTTCAAGCTATAGTATCTCTAAGATTCCTAACCTCTATAAGCTATAGTAAAATATGCTACCATTACAACATTCCTTAAATCTTTAACTTCTAACTATTTTAATTATTTCTAAGCCCTAAATTTAGTAAACTCTTTTGCCATAAACATTCTCCTCACAAATAGGCTTCAGATAGCAATCCCTCCCACGGCTTCAAGCTGCAGCCTATGTGCTCATCCTGGAGCACTCTTTTGTAAAAGTCCTTAAACAAATGTCAATGATTAACTTTATGAATTATTCTCTGAGCACAGCTGCAGAAGGCTTTGTGCCTTCTCATGCTCCTCTCAAGAACAATAAGCACCTTAATATCCCTTTTCAGTCAACTCAGCCAAGGAGAGGAGAAAACAAGTCAGAATCACAAGGCCTAACTCCTTCATCCCGGGTCCGTGCCTGCAGGACAAAGAGAGGGGGTTGGGGCCATGCCTCCATTTTATCAGTAATGCCTAACACGGCTCCCGACAGAAAATTATGTGCATAAAAACACATCCAGCCTTAACAGAGACCCTTAGTAGTTCAGATACTTCTGTTGAAGGCTAGGGATACAGTTGTTTTTAAAATATATGTATTTCAGTACATTATAGGGACTGGTAGAGAATAAGAGGATAAATAGCATATTTTTAAATTGAGAAATCTAACAACAAGGTTAGAGCATTTTCTTGATTTGTTATCCCTTGTCCTTTACAGCTAAAAAGACTTGGAGTTCTGAATTAGACAATATTGATCACTGAAGTAGTTCTATTCAGCAGCTTTATTTACACCACTTAAATGCCAAACACTCTTTTCATTAATGTCCACATGAGGCTTAGGTCTCTTAGTTACAAATGTACTCTTAATTCTTGAGTGTTTCACATTATTGATCAAAAAGGAAAAGAAAGGTATGCTTTTTGTTTGTTTGCTCCTTAAATCCACATCAAACATAATTCTAAATATTAAAAAAAAAAAGCTTTGAACATATTTAATATCCTTTGAATATTTGGGGCTTTCTTTCATAGATATCTAAATGATTCTAAAAATCTAACTACAATGTATGGGCCACATATGGATGATGGGGTGATGGGGAGAGGGAGTTAGAATAAAAACCAAAAAAAATCAGTCATTTATTATCACAAACATATTTCCAGAAAGTGAATAAATGTTGACCATATGTACAATCCATGAAATATGCCTTATTAATAGCATAATTTAAAACTTCTGTGCTTTTATAATAGTATGACTTATTAAGCAGTAAAAGAAAGGTTTTTTAAAAGATCAAAATATAAGTGTGGATGTCTCAATTTCTCTTTATAGCTCTATACATCTCTGTATTATATATTTTTTTTAAGTTCTGATAAATATAACAATATTCTAAACAGTATTTTTATACTTTGTAGTGGGCTTCTTAATACATAATAATACTCATTTAACATGTATTTTGTTTGCTGTAACTGTACAATTTTATCAGGTTGTTTTGTCTGCTATAAATGTTTATTTATTTACATTTAGCCTTTGTGATTCCTTATGCCAAGTAAATTTTTGCTAAAGCCAAAACATCAATATTCTTGGAGTAGTATAACAAAATCAAGAATCTCTACAACATAATGTTCCAAATATCAAGGGAATAAGCCAAAGTTATCTGACATATGAAAGCCAGTATAACATGCCCCATCTCAAAGGAAAATGTAACCAACAGATGCCAGTCCTGAGATTATCTAGCTATTGGAATTATTAGGCTAGGGTTTTAAGACATTCCTTATAACTATGCTCAGTGTGTTAAAAGAGAATATGTTACAATTAATGAAAAAAATGGGAAATCAGAGTAGAGATATACATAATATAAAAGAAACAATTGCACATTTTAAACTAAAAAAATACAATACCTGAAATTAAAATTTTACTGGTTGGTCTTAATAAATAGAATAGATATGACAAAAAAGAATCAATGAACTCTACATAGATTAATAAAAATCATCTCATGCAAAGTGATATGGCTTAAAAGCCAACTGACAAATAAAAATAGAATTCTAAAAATTATTAACTAATCCAGAAAATGCCAGGCAAAAAGGAACATATAAAAAAAGATAGGGAACCAATGTGAAACAAACAATAAAATAGTAGGTCTGAATCAAAATATATAAATAATTATCCTATGTTAATAGCTTAAATACTTCACATGTTATCCATAGAAACTCATTTTAAATATAAAGGCAAATAAATTGAGAGTAAATACATAGAAATCTTTAATAGATTCCCCAGTGAACCCACATGGGTCTAAAGATTTCTTTTGGAGAGCTTTCTAACTTTTCAATTTTTAATGCTTATAGGATAATTACACTTGTCAATTTCATCTTGTTATTTAAGAGTTTTTGATGAATTTATTCATTACTTATACTCATAGAAATAAAGTTATTTATACTGCTTTCTTATGCTATGGTGAATGTATCCCCCTAAGATCCATATGTTGAATCCTAATAAAACACCCAAGGTGATAAAATGAGAAGGTGGAGATTTGGGAGGTGATTAAGTCATGAGGGCAAAGCCTTCATTACTAGGATTAGTGCTCTTACAAAAGAGTTTCCAGAGAGATCCTTTTCTCCTTCCACAGTTTGGGAAAAAGAGAAGTCTGAAATCTTACCCAAACATGCTGGTACCCTGTTTCTTGGACTACCAGACTGCATAACTGTTTAAAATAAAGTTATGTTCATCATTAGCTGCTCAGTATGGCGTTTTTATAGCAGCCCAAATGGACTGAGATACTTATTACTTATTATCCTTTTAATTGTTACAATATCTCTAATGATATTTCATGTTTGACATTACTCATTTGTGTCTTCACTCTTTTTATCTTTGTCTGACTTGCTAGAACATTATCAATGTTATTATTTTCAGGAACCAGCTTTTGATTTTATTGATTTTTCTGTGTTGGTTTCTTATTTTCACTGTCATTTATTTC